>NW_027513259.1:0-236577 GCF_048772815.1 Callospermophilus lateralis | reverse complement strand
AGGCGGGTGGACCAATGGTACAGAATAGAGGACACAGAAACCAATCCACAAAACTACAACTATCTTATATTCAATAAAGGGGCTAAAAACATGAAATGGAAGAAGGATAGCATCTTCAACAAATGGTGTTGGGAAAACTGGAAATCCATATGCAACAAAATGAAACTGAATCCCTTTCTCTCACCATGCACAAAAGTTAACTCAAAGTGGATCAAGGAACTTGAGATCAAATCAGAGACATGGCGTCTGATAGAAGAAAAAGTTGGCTATGATCTACATACTGTGGGGTCGGGCTCCAAATTCCTCAATAGGACACCCATAGCACAACAGTTAATAACTAGAATCAACAAATGGGACGTACTCAAACTAAAAAGTTTTTTCTCAGCAAAAGAAACAATAAGAGAGGTAAATAGGGAGCCTACATCCTGGGAACAAATCTTTAGTCCTCACACTTCTGATAGAGTCCTAATATCCAGAATATACAAAGAACTAAAAAAATTAAACAATGAGATAACAAATAACCCAATCAACAAATGGGCCAAGGACCTGAACAGACACTTCTCAGAGGAGGACATACAATCAATCAACAAGTATATGAAAAAATGCTCACCATCTCTAGCAGTCAGAGAAATGCAAATCAAAACCACCCTAAGATACCATCTCACTCCAGTAAGATTGGCAGCCATTAGGAAGTCAAACAGCAACAAGTGCTGGCGAGGATGTGGGGAAAAGGGTACTCTTGTACATGGCTGGTGGGACTGCAAATTGGTGTGGCCAGTTTGGAAAGCAGTATGGAGATTTCTTGGAAAGCTCGGAATGGAACCACCATTTGATCCAGCTATTCCCCTACTCGGTCTATTCCCTAAAGACCTAAAAAGAGCACACTATAGGGACACTGCTACATCCATGTTCATAGCAGCATAATTCACAATAGCAAGACTGTGGAACCAACCTAGATGCCCTTCAATAGACGAATGGATAAAAAAATGTGGCATTTATACACAATGGAGTATTACTCTGCATTAAGAAAAGACAAAATCTTAGAATTTGGAGAAAAATGGATGGCATTAGTGCAGATTATGCTAAGTGAAGCTAGTCAATCCCTTAAAAACAAATGCCAAATATCTTCTTTGATATAAGGAGAGTAACTAAGAACAGAGTAGGGACAAAGAGCATGAGAAGAAGATTAACATTAAACAGGGATGAGAGGTGAAAGGGAAAGGAGAGAGAAGGGAAATTGCATGTAAATGGAAGGAGACCCTCAGGGGTATAAAAAATTACATAGAAGAGGAAGTGAGGAAAAAGGAGGAAAAATATAAGGGGGAGAAATGAATTACAGTAGAGGGGGTAGAGAGAGAAGAGGGGAGGGGAGGGGGGAGGGGGGATAGTAGAGGGTAGGAAAGGCAGCAGAATACAACAGACACCAGAATGGCAATATGTAAAACAATGGTTCTGCAACTGTTGTGATTCTGCAATCTCTATATGGGGTAAAAATGGGAGCTCATATCCCACTTGAATCAAAGTGTGAAATATGATATATCAAGAACTATGTAATGTTTTGTACAACCTACAATAAAAATTAATTAAAAAAAAAGAAATACAAGGAGTTCAACTGGGACACAGTGCTGGAGTTAGTCCTGTCACTTGTGGTGGGTCAGGGTCTGCAGAAGAATGCACCAACCAGGCTTCTATCCCACATAGCTAACCCCCTTGACCATAGCAACCGGATTCTGAACATTGCCCTGAAACATCCCCATATAACAAGATGCCTTTAATGGAGTGGTTTCAGACATATTAGTGATTCCTGTCTGCATCATGTCAGCCACAATTCATTTGGAAGTCAATGGCAGATACACATGGCCCGACCACAGATGTTTCATCACAAACCTGCACACAACAGCTCTGGACCCACTACTCAGCAGGCCCCAACATACTGGCATCTCTGTTCTAAACCATTTTCATGAAACCCAGTCAATCAAGGCACTCTCTGGTATACTCATGATCAGCAACAGGACATCCAAATATTCTCCAGTTGCAGGTGGTCATGGGAATTTCAAAAATTTCAGAGTATTTATCTAGCCATTTCCTATGATGAAGTTGGAGAAACTGTGGGTTTCAATTCATTAAGGAACCATTAAATTTTGAGGAAGCACATTTCAAGGAATACTCTGGAGAATTCTCACAGGCAAGGCTTCCCAAAGAGTGGAAAAAAGGTCACATGAAGCCAGGCCAATTGAGGTCTACAATGTGAGGTCCATGTGTGTTTTGACTCTCAACTATGGCTGCCAAGTTTTTCAGAATAAAATCATGTGATATCCTGCTGAGATTCCCAGTGTGCTGTGGAAAGCCACTCTGGGCTTAGATCTCAGTTTCCAAGGGCGACTCTCATGCGTGGCCTCGTTAAATTCCAACACAATTCATGGCAATACTTCTCTGACGTCACTTCCATAACGCAGTCTCTAAGAGGAATCACACCAGAGTTCAAGCCCCGGTGGATTCAGCCATCTCTTACAACCACCACACAAATGACCACAATTAAAACTAAATCACTCCCACATAGCCCTCATCTTCTTCCACATAGACACTCATCATGAACTCTGGCTGGAGGTTTCCATGAAGGGCACAGACAAATACACTGTTCAAAATAAGCAGCCTTGCCCCTCATTTGCCTAAAGTCAGGGTGGCATGGACACCCTTCCAGTGAACCAAGAGTGATCAAATAGGCCTGCTCTATATCTGCTCCGCTTCTCAAATTTGAGGGCTAATGACTGTCTGGTATAGATTCTTTATGTGAATTGGTTTCATGAGAAAACCCAAGCACCTATCGGCTAGCCTCTGCAGGGCTTTGAGGAACTGACTTGACCCAAAGATCCCTATTCTCACTTGATTTAGCTCAGGAAGCTTACAGAGGAAAGCGAGAGACTTCATCCACAATGACTGCTCTTTTGGCCATTTTGGTTTTGGATGCACACTTGGAAACTTTCTTTAGGTCCATCAGATGCTGAGAATCTAAGCCACTGCTGTCACACCGGGCCAAGTGGCTGATTCAGACTCATCCCTTTCCAAAGCAATTAAGCAAAGAGCCATAGGTGATGCCCATTCATTTCCATTTGAAACCTGTTTTCTTCAGGCTTCACCAAGGGGTGGCCTGAGGCAAAGACCTTCCTGACATTCAGGGTAATAGAAACATAAGTAAGCAAATGGCCCAAAGCAGGGTTTCTCCACTGAGACTTTACTGGTCACACTGATAAATGAGTTTTCTGAGATGCTCCCATTCCCTTCAACTATCCAGTACATGGCCATGTCACAGAGCTTGGAGGTGGTACATATCTTGGACACCAAACCATAAGGCTACTCTGGAGAGTGGCAAGTATTCAGGAGGAAAAGAGGAACTTAGGAAGATAGTAGGTGTTCCCCATCCATAAGGCAAGCCGCTCTACATTCTTAAATTGGGCAGGATGAATGCTGGGAAGCTTTCTACTAGACAGGACACAACCATTGATGCATTTGCTTTTCAAATGTCTACAACACGGATACAGTGGGATACACAGACATAGAAACACTCGTGTTGTCAAACGACTTTCTAGAAACTTTCCAGTCCAAACCTACAAACTGCCTTTCCTACCTATTCTCAGAACATGAGATAAAACCACAAACTCACACCGACACCCACAACGGCACCTCCTTTCCCCAAGTATGTCTGTGACTATCCTGAGTGTCCTCTGACTGGTGGGCCATACTATGTTCCCCTGAAATGGCCTGTCTTGCCTCAGATCTGGTCTTCTTTGCCAACTCTTTGAAGTTGTCAGGAGCCATGGTTGAGCCACTACCTGCTTTCTCAGAAAAGTCCCTCTTCAGAGCTCTCCTGGAATTTGGCCATCATCACATAAGTAGGTACCAAGTAAGACTGATTCTGTCCTTGGTAAATCCAAACAATTGAGACCACTGGGACTAGGACTGGGACTTGCTCTTGGTGGCTGGCTTCAGAGAGTTCCATCACCAAGGAAGTGTGGTAGGTCACTTCCTTCAGCAACTGAATGAGGTCACTGCCTTGGAAAACCACTTTGTCCTAGCAGTTGCTTCCAATGGTCCCATGAGATGGAGGCTGCTCCTACTTCCTGTGACACTTTCACAAATTAGAATGGTATATCAACCATAGGCACCCAGGAAAAGCTCTGTATACAGGCCTGGTTTGGTCCATTTCATCTACATTAAGAAGAGAGAGGCTGATTCAGACACATTCCTTCATTCTGACCAGGTTGTTTGACATGGAAGTTGACATGGATTTGACTTTTGCTCTCTCAGGTCCTTCTTAGGTGAAAAGGTCGGTCAAAAGTCGGAGGAAAAGACCATCAAGAGACTGTCTCATGTCACAGCAAAGGGTTTATTGGGAGTCCAGCATGCTGGGGCTCAGAGCTAACTTCAGAGGAGCAAAGAACAAAGAGCCCCAAGAACAACTTGAGCAGAGTTTATATACATTCTTTAGAGAGGGCAGGGACTTTACATACATCATATCCTCTTTTAGGAAATCAACACATAGCATGGGAAAATCAAATAACAACTCTAAAACATGATTAGTACATTCATTGGCGGGAAGAGGTCGGGTAGGGGGTGATTGGTTAGGCCTGAAAAGGGGTATACGTTTAAACTGATTGGTTGAATCCCTGAGATGTATATGTGGTGAGCTGCACGGTTTCTGGAAAGGGGTTGTTAAGTAACTAGGTGGTCAGGGAAGATTTCAACACACATCTAATTGGCAGTTCCGGGAATTGTCTTAACTGCCACAGGAATTTCAGGTTCTGAGTGCAGCTTGGAAACTTTAAAAAACCTGGTTCTATGTTTCAATTTCAATTTCTTTTATTCGTTCATTTCCCACTCCTTTTTCTTACTACTTTTAATCTTAAACGTAATAAATCATAATTATTGCGGGGTCTCACATTCTATTTCTGCCAGTGGACCGTATTTCTGTCTGATTACAATGAGTTTTTCCTGCCCAATTTGAGCCTGGAGAAAGGAAACTATGTGGTTAAGCAAACAAGGTCCTACAGTTAGCAACACCATAAGGATGATCAAGGGTCCAGCTAAGTCTGATAGGAGTGTAGTTAACCAGGGGGACTGGGTAAACCATAACTCAAACCACCCTAGTTGAATCTCCCTATCTTTCTGGTGCTCTTCAAGGCATTTTCTCAATTTACTCATGGATTCTTTTACAACTCCAGTATGGTCAGCATAAAAACAACATTTTTCTCTCAGTGCAGCACAGAGGCCCCCCTCACTCATGAAGAGGAGGTCTAATCCTCGCCTGTTCTTTAAAACAACTTCAGAGAGAGAAGTTAAGGATTCCTGCAAAGCTGTGATGGTGGTCTCTAACGTCTTCAAGTCTTTATCTATTGCTGTTTCTAATCGGGCCATTTGTTGTGACCCACATATAGTAGCAGCTGTTCCCATACCCACTCCTGCAGCAGCTCCTATCCCCAATAGGATGGCAGGAGTAAGGGACACTGGCTCCCCGCAAAATCGGGTTGTTTCTCATCCTAGTAGACCTTCAAATGATTCTACATCATAATAGAGCACCCTGGGGAGTATCTGCACCATTACACAATAATTTACAGAGATGTCAAATACCTGGGCTGAAATGCAAGGAGTTCTGACTGTTTGGAGTTCAGTACAATAAAGGTTCCTTTAATTAGTTCCCAGGGGGAGGAGTCAGCTGTACTCTGGACTGGGGAAGTAGGCAAAGACGGAAACCGGGAAGTATGAGATGGTAGAGGGGTTCTGGTAGATCTAGCCATGGGAGGTTTAGGAGGCTTAATTCCTGGGTTGAGGGGATTGGGCTCTATTGCTGTGATATTTTCTTCCTTTTTCAGCCGGATGGTGAACCAGTGACCAAAGTCATAACGAGGGCCATATATATAGAATCGCATTCCCCACGTATTTTCCATAGGCCATGCTGTTCCGAGGTAGCCCCTTCCTTTGGAATTGAAAGTTAAAATGAGGGGGTAACATAGACTATTCTTTCCACAGTGAGTTTTTGACACCACTTGGCTAGCAGCACATTTCTTGGGATCAATCAAGGTGTCATTTCTTTCTTCCTGAATCGTACTGTCGGGGGAGTTTGGGTTCCACCATGCAGCTCCCGTTTGTTCACAACCCCAAGATCTACAATAAAAGTCACTGGGTCCTGTACAGGTTTGGGCCTGTTTGCGGCTTCGGAAATCAGCTGGGCACACATAAAAATCAAGATTGGCTAGTTTACACCTGAGCTGCGGAAGATGATATCCATAATTCATGGGGTAAGGTGGTCTATGTTGCCCTGGTTTGGGGTTGAGTGGGATCTCTGTGGGGGTCCTCTATGTCAGGGAGATCCCAGTCAGACAGGCCTATGGCAATCTGACAAATATCCGGGTGGAGAGATGGCCACCAAGTCCATATGGTGGCTGTATGTGAAATAGACCACACTACTTGCCCAGTAGGATTTATAACTTGCCATTGTTGCTGAACAAGCTGATGGGGATTAGGACTGCTGGTGGTCAGGGGAAGAATCCATAGCCCTACCCACATGACAGACACACAACTTGAGACGGTTACCAGTCTGTTCCAGTTTCCAGCCAGAGTCCGGACAGGGCGCAGGCTTGAGATGGGAGGCATGGATCCAGGAAGTGATCCCATCCACTTTCACCACTGTGGTTGTTATAAGCAGCACCTGGTATGGTCCTTTCCAGCGGGGTTCCAGGGATGACACCTAATGCCATCTCATGTAGATGAAGTCTCCCACTTGATATCGATGTGGGGTTCCCTCATCTCCAGGCTGATAAGCAGTGGCCAACTGTTTCCACAGGTATCGCTGGGTGCTGGGTTTGTTCAAGGGCTTTAAGTCTGTCAAGAAAGAGTGTGTGAAAGGAATCATTAAGTCTCAGAGTTGGGGTTAGGTCCCTTACTGGAGGAGGGGGACCATAGAGAATTTCATAAGGGGTGAGTTTACACAAAGAGGCAGAGGGCGTTTTTCTTGCACGAAACAGTGCTTAAGGTAGGAGCAGAGTTCAATTTTTTATGCCGGTCTCCAAGCTTTTTTTGTTAAGGTCTCTTTGATGGTTCTATTCATCCTTTCTACCTGTCCTGAGCTCTGGGTCTATAAGCACAATTTAACTTTCAATTAATCCCCAGGGTCCTGGCGAATCCCTGACTTACCTGGGCCACGAATGCCAGTCCATTATCAGACCCTATTACCTTAGGCAGGCTGAACCTTGGAAAAATGTCTTATAGAATCTTTTTGACCACCCTCTGAGCCTTTTGTTTCTTCATTCGGAAGGCTTCAAACCATATTGAAAAAGTATCTACAAAGACTAGAAGATATTTAAGTCCGTACCTTGCTGGCTTAATTTCAGTAAAGTCCACTTTCCAGAATTGTCCTGTTCTGGTTCCTCGTAAGCGCTTTCCTGCAGGAAGCTTGGATGGGTAAGCATTAACTAACTGGCAGACTTGACCAGCTCTAGTCACCTGCTCAGCTATTTCTTTCCTCTGTGAGTCAGTCAATAATAAGTCCTTTCTCCGGTCCTTTAGAAGTGCCTATAACTTTTTTCAGCCTAAGTGGGTGAGTTGGTGTACGTCTTTGACATAAAGGTGGGCTTTTTGAAATAGTAAACTTGGCTCTGAAGGGTCCCAGAGTCCTGTATCTGTCTCCTCAGATTATAAGTTGCCTGAATGCTCCAGTGCGGCCAAATCTCCTGATTGTTGTTCCCCCCGGTGTGGAAAAAGTTACCAGAGTCACTACATTTAGGGCTGCCAATTAAGCTTCCTCATCTGCCCTTCTGTTTCCAACCGCCATGGGGTCGTTTCCCTTCTGGTGCCCTGGACAGTGCACTATACCTAGTTCCTTAGTGCTCTGCACTGCTGAGAGAAGGTGGAGGATCTCATCTTTGTTCTTTATTTCTTTCCCAGCAGAGGCTAATAGCCCCCTTTGCTGGTAAATAGCCCTGTGCACATTAGCATTGGCAAATGGATAGCGGCTATCAGTGTATATGGTGGCCCTTTTGCCTGTTGCTAGTTCCAATGCTTTCGGAAGGGCAATCAGTTCTGCCTTTTGGATTGATGTCTTTTCTGGGAGACCAGAGGATCAGATGACATTAGTTTTGCTAACTATTGCTGCTCCACCCCGCCGCTTACCATCTTGGAGGAAGCTGCTCTCGTCTGTAAACCATACGACTTGTGGGTGAGGCAGTGGCTGGATCTTTCAAGTCTCATCCTATACTGGTTTCCTCTGCCAGTATGTGTTGACACTCATGAGTGATGGGTTCTGATGATTCTTCTGGCAGCAGTGTACCCAGGTTGAGTGGAGCAGGGGGTCCCAGAGTTATTCTGTCTTTGCTAATCCAGAGGCTCTGGTAGTGGTTTATTCTGGAGTTTAATAGCCACCTCTCTGGAGGCTGACAGATGATGCTCTCCAGGGCATGGGAGGCTATAATGGTTAGCTTCTGTCCCAACGTTCATTAATGAACATCTTTTTTTAGAAGGGCTGCCGCTGCTATCGCTCTTAAGCAATTTGGCCACCCACTAGCCACTGGGTCCAATTTTTTTGATAAGAATGCTACCGGCCATTTTCAAGGTCCCAAAGTCTGAGTGAACACTCCCAGTTCTATTCCTTTCGTTTTCTCAATGTAGAGAGTGAAGGGTTTTTCTACTTCTGAGAGTGCTAAAGCTGGAGCAGATAGCAGTGCCTTTTTTTGACATTATCAAAAGCTTTTTGGTGCTCAGGGGTCCATTTGAAATGGGCATCCCCATTTATAAGCAGGTATAAAGGTGCAGCCAGAGATGCGAACCCAGGAATACATAACCTGCAAAAGCCGGCAGTCCCAAGAAACTCTCTGAATAGTCTCTTATTAGATGTGGGCGGTATCTGCACAACGGTTTGTTTTCTGGGCTCACTGAGCCATCTTTTGCCACCCCTAAGAGAATAACCCTGGAAGATTACTTCTTGCTGACAAATTTGGTCCTTTTTGCAGAAGCCCTATATCCAAGCCGAACAAGCTCGGATAATAGTGCTTGGGTCCCAGACTCATAGTTCTTCTTGGTGTTGGCTGCCAGTAGCAGATCATCCACATATTGGAGTAGGGTGACTTCGGGGTGTGCAGTTCTGAGGCCTGTGGAGGGCTTCATCAAAGAGAGTGGGGGAGTTTTTGAACCCCTGTGAGAGTCTAGTACAGGTTAGTTGGCCATATGTTAAAGTTTCTGGGTCTATCCACTCGAAAGCAAACAGAAACTGATTGTCCTTATGTAGGGGCAAGAAGAAGTAAGCATCTTTTAAGTCCAGCACAGTGTACCATTCCCGCTCCAGATTCAGAGTGCTAAGCAAATTATATGGATTGGGTATTGTTGGGTGAATGTCCTGCACTCTGTTGTTTATCTCTCTTAGGTCTTACACAGGACAGTAGTCCCTAGTTCCTGCCTTTCTTACTGGTAGCAGGGGGGTATTCCAGGCTGATTGACAGGGCCTTAGGACCCCAAGGGCCAATTATTTCTGAATATGGGGACTTATCCCATCTTTAGCTTCTTTGCTTAGAGGATATTGTTTAACACTGATTGGAGAGGCAGAGGCTTTTAATTCTAGTTCTATTGGAGGTAGTTTTATTGCTAGACCTAACCCAGCAGTTTCTGCCCAGGCATTCGGATAATCTTTTATCCATTTCTGTGGTAGTTTGCCTCTTTGATCAGTCCTAGGGAGCGCGAAGAGTTGATTTTCATCTTCAACGGACATAGTCAATGCTGTGACTATGGGAGGTTTCACTGAAGGCTTTAGAACATCCACTTCGGGAACATCAGGGTTAAAAGTTATTCTAGCCCCGAGTTTGGTAAGCAGATCCCTGTGCATCAATGGGGCTGGGCACTCTGGGATTACTAGGAAAGAGTGTTGGACTTTTCCTTTTCCTACATCCATAATCCTCTTAGTTGTCCAAGCCCGATATGTACTGCCATTATCCCATTGAACTAGGGACCATTTATTTGATAGCAGCCCAGTGGGGTCTTAAGGGCTGAGAATACTGCTCCTGTATCCTCTCCAAAGTTCACTGGAGTCCCCTCCACTTCAAATGTTACCCTGATCTCGGGGAGGAGATCCGAGCCCCAACATTCCTAGTCCTGTTCTAGAGTCAGCATGGCATGCTGGCGTGGTTGCTTCTTTTGGGTGCACTCTTTGGCTCAGTGTCCTTTTTCTTTACAGTAGGCACATTGATCTGAGGCCAGGGGCAGCCTTTGGCATGGGCCCAAGTATCCCTTCCTGACTCCAAGCTTTTTAACTTCTGGCATATTTGCTGCTGTGAACAAAACCTTAGCCAATGTTTTAGTCTGCCTTTTGCTCCTTTCATGCCCCTTTTCTTCCCTTTTATTCTCTATCCTCTGTTCCCTCTCCTCCTCAGTTTCTCTCTTATAATATACTTTCTCAGCTTCTCTGACTAAATCTCTTAAGGTCGTATCTTGTAATCCATCTAGACATTGTAACTTTCTCTTAATATCTTGGGCAGCCTGCTCAATACAGGCCATTGTAACAGATGCATTTTGGTCCTCTGCCTGAGGATCAAAAGGAGTATATTCTTCCATAATTCTCTCCAGAAACATAGAGGGAGACTCATTAGGCCCTTGGATAATCTCTCTTACTTTGGCCAAATTGGTCAGCCCTCTGGCGGCCACTCGGAGACCCGCTATTAGAGCCCGGCGATAAGTGGACAGATGCTTCTTACCTTCAAAGGTGTTGGGGTCCCAGTTGGGTCGGTTCATGGGCCCATAGGGACGGAAAGAGAGTATCACAGGGGCTTCTGAGTTTTCTATTATCCGCCGCCGGTGGGTTCCTTTAGGTTGCCCAGCTTCCTCCAGGGGAGGAGGGGCTGCTGCTGCTGCAGAGAAGTCCCCTGGAGGGCTTGGGTCTGGCCCAATTGCCTATAGCAGTGGAGAGGCTGAGTCAGCGGTTGGAGGATCATCAGGAACTGTGTTGGGGGTTGGGGAGGGAGAGTAGACGATAAGGAGGGGGAGGAGTGTCCAGTCTTGTGACTCAGGGAGAATGGAAGGAAGAGGGGGAGGAGTGGATGGTTTGAATGATAGGATCATGGGGGAAGGGGTATATGGCTCTTTATCTGGGTGGCCACGTGGCCAAAGCTGAAAGACAATATCTCTGACTTTTCGGATTAGAGGAAAGTGGAAGGATCCTTCTGGGGGCCATCCAACTTCGAGGATGGGCCATTCTGAAGCACAGAGAGTCTGCCAGGTACAGCGTTTTACTGGAAAATAAAGATTCTGGGCCCTTGAGCGGACATCAGTCCAATGATCAAGGGTCGGAGACAGAGAAGAGGATGTGCTTTGTCCCATAATGGGAATTCCTCAAACAGGGACAGTGAAGACACAAACGCAACCCAGAAAAAGACAAACAGTAAATGTTTAACATGACTCCAAGAAAAAGATTAGAACTGAGTAACTGGTAAATCTTAATGGGTTAGGCAATAAAGACAGACAGTAAACTCAACATGAGTTCGGGACAATGAACCAAACTGAGTAGCCGGCAAAACCTGATGGGCTGGCAAACCGAATCCTGAAGCAAAATGTAACTGAGATGAGGAAACTACTATTCTTTGATTTCCCTAGTCTTCCGGAGTGTCCCCCAGGAACGTGACCTTGGGCTCTGTGACAGGTCTGTCACACCATAGGAGAGAGCTAATGCTCTTCACCAACAGCCACTTTGCCATGCCCTGACTTGAAATCCGAAACCAGAAATAGGCTGCTTACTAACCCCGAGAGGAGTCCCTTGAGGTCTTTCGTCCACCGCTGCCGGATATCTCACCTGGGGCCTCCAGATAAATAGGTGCGGCGAACGTCAGAGGAAAAGACAACAAAGAGGTTTTCTCATGCATCAGCAAAGGGTTTATTGGGGGTCCAGCATGCTGGGGCTCAGAGCTCACTTCAGAAGACCAAAAATCAAAGAACCCCGAGAACAACTTGAGAAGAGTATATATACATTCTTTAGAGAGAGCAGGGATTTACATACATCATTGCCTCCTTTAGGAAATCATCATGTACCACGGGAAAATCAAGTAACAACTCTTAAACATGATTAGCACATTCATTGGCGGGAAAAGGTCAGGCAGGGAGTGATTGGTCAGCCCTGAGAAGGGGTATACGTTTAAATTTATTGGTT
Source organism: Callospermophilus lateralis (assembly GCF_048772815.1). Classification (NCBI taxonomy): domain Eukaryota; kingdom Metazoa; phylum Chordata; class Mammalia; order Rodentia; family Sciuridae; genus Callospermophilus; species Callospermophilus lateralis. The sequence goes on along the minus strand of NW_027513259.1, from coordinate 224,402 downwards.
AAAGCCCTGAGATGTATACGTGGTGAGCTGCACGGTTTCTGGGAAGGGGTTGTTAAGTAACTAGGTGTTCAGGGAAGATTTCAACACACATCTAATGGGCAGTTTCAGGAATTGTCTTAACTGCCACAGGAATTTTAGGTTCTGAGTGCAGCTTGGAAACTTTACAAAACCTGGTTGTTTACGTTTCAATTTCAATTTGTTTTATTCTTTCAGAACCTTACAGTGGAAGGCGAGAGACTTCATCCACAATGACTGCTCTTTTGGCCATTTTGGTTTTGGATGCACACATGGGATCTTTTTTTAGATCCATCTGTTGCTGATAATCTAAGCCACAGCCTCAAACAGGGCCAAGAGCCTGATTAAGACACATCCCTTTCCAAAGCAATTACATCTCTGAGGTCAGTTACAGAACTCAGTCTCTGAGAGGAATCACACCAGTGTTCAAGCCCAGGTGGACCCAGTCATTCTTCCAACCACCACACATATGACCACAATTAAATCCAAAACACTCCCACATGGCACTCATCTTCTTACATACATACACTCATGATAACCTTTGGCTAGAGGCTTCCATGAATGGCGCAGCCCACGAGAGTGTCCAAAATAAGCTCCCTTGCAACTCATTTGCCTAACCTCAGGGTGGCCTGAACACCCTTCCTGTGAACCAGGATTGATCACATAGTTCTTCCTGTAATACTGCTCTGCTTCTCCAATTTGAGGCCTACTGACTGTCAGGTATAGATTCTTTATGTGATTTGGAGTCATTAGGAAACCAAAGTAAATTTGCAAGGCTTGGAAAAACTCATTTGACCTAAAGGATACCTATTGTCACTTGGTGGAGGTCAGGAACCTTACAGAGGAAGGCGAGAGACTTCATCCACTATCACTGATCTTTTTGCCATTTTGGTTTTGGATGCACACATTGGATCTTTCTTTATATCCATCAGGCGCTGCTAATCTAAGCCACAGCCACACACAGGGCCACGAGGCTGATTCAGAACATCCTTTTCCAAAGCAATTAAGCAAAGAGCCACAGGTGATGCCCATTCATTTCCATTTGAAAACTGTTTTCTTCAAGATTCACAAAGGGGTGGCCTGAGGCAGAGACCTTCCTGACTTCAGAGCAACATAACAATAAGTAAGCAAATCCCAATGCAGGGTTTCTCCACTGAGACTATACTAGTCACAATGATATCTGAGTTTTCTGAGATGCTTGTCATTCCCTTCAACAATCCAGTACATGGCCATGTCACAGAGCTTGGAGGTGGTATATATATCTTGGACAAAAAACCATGAGCCTATTCTGGAGAGTGGCCAGAATTCAGAAAGAAAACAGGAACTTAGAAAGTTAGTAGGTGTTGCCCATCGAAAAGGCAACCAGCAGTCCTTTTTTAAAATGGGCAGGATGAATGCTGGAAAGCTTTCTACTAGTCAGGATACATCCATTGATGCATTCCTTTTTCTAATGTGTACAACCAAGAACACAGTGGGATACACAGACACAGAAACACTCACCTTGTCAAAGGACTTTCTAGAAACAGTCCACTCTAAACCAAACAAACCGCCTTTCCTACCTATTCTCAGAACATGAGACAAAACCACAAACTCACACCCACTCTCAAAAAGGCACCTCTTTCCCCAAGTAAGTCTGTGAGTATCCAGAGTGTCCTCTGACTTGTGGGCCATAGTATGTTCCCCCAAAATGGCCTGTCCTGTCTCAGATCTGGTCTCTTTGTCCATCTCTGTGAAGTTGTATGGAGCCTGTGCTGACCACTACCTGCTTTCTCAGAAAAGGCCCGTCTTCAGAGCTCTACTTGCATTTGGTCATCCTTAAACCATTAGGTACCAAGAGAGACAGACTCTCTCCTTGGTAAATGCAAACAAGTGAGCCCACTGGGAATGGGACTGGGCCTGCCTCTGGATGCCTGGCTTCCTGGATCTCAAGTTCAGAGAGTTTCATCACCAAAGAAGTGAGGTAGGTCAATTCCTAAAGGAAGGGAATGAGGTCACTGCCTTGGCAACCACTTTGTCCTTACAGTTGCTTCCAAAGGTCCCTTGAGATGGAGGCTGCCCCTACTTCCTGTGAAACTTTCAGAAGTTAGAATGGTATATCAACCATAGACACCCAGGAGAAGCTCTCCACACAGGGTTGTTTTGGTCCATCTTTTTTATATCAATAGGAGAGAGGCTGATTCAGACACATACCTTCATCCTGACCAGCTTGTTTGCCATGGAAGATGACTTTTGCTCTCTCAGGTCCTTCATAGCTGCCTACATCTTCTCCAGGGATCATTTCTGCATCAACCTTTGAGGTTCTCAGCAGGTGGAAGATTCCCTAAATTCCTGTATTGTAAGACCTACTCTGTCCCTGCTCTTTTGTAAAGTTAGATTGAGGGAACAGTGTATGGTTAGGGTTAATAATATATTTTATTTGGGTTAGGAAACATTCTGTGGGATAAATAATGGTATTAGGAACCTGCGATATTCACAAGAATATATAGGTGAAATATAAGTATAAAACCTGAAATCTAGGTACGATTTGAAGCCCAGAAGGGAATTGGGCCCTTTAGTCCGATACTTAGCTTTGAATTATGTTCTACACAGATGTCTCAGATAAATCGATATGCAATGGCAGAGGACCTTGTACCTTGGATGAATAAATGTCTTAGAGAACATCCAGTCAAAAAGGAATAGTCAGCAGGATTAGGAAGGTAGTCAGTAGGTTTTGAAAAAAGAGTGAGTATAGGATTTGGACAAAACGTTCATTAGCAATAGGGTTTCGGGTAGAGAGTGAACGTAAACATGAGCACATACGAAGAGTCAGTCACAATGATGAACTGGGAAAAATATGTTGGAAAGCAGATATCAATACAGACATTAGGAAAACAGGCAAAGTATAATGTGAGTGATAGGGTTAGACATTTTCAACATGGTTGAGGATGAATATATAATCTTAGGTAGAAAGACATATGTAGTCATCAATAGGATTGATATTTTAGAGCATTAGGCAACCTGGGCATGGTTGTTTTTAATAATCCATGCTCACTTTCCATTTTGCTTTGGTGAAAGGTTAATAAAATAGTCACTTGTCACTTCCTGTTTTTCTGTATGCTTAACAAAACACTGTTGAAATCTTGAGAACTGTTTGCTATTTTGGTTCCCAGAATGTGCTATCCCCAACTGCCAAACTGCAGAATGTACTCCCTCACCCAGTTGCATGCAAACTGCACACTCGCCCTGACCCATAAATAAATTTCCCTCCCTGCCCTGTCCAAGGAAAGTATATAAGCTCTGTTAAAGCTGTTCTCAGGGCTCTTTGCTCTATTCAAGTGAGCTCTGAGCCCCAGCATGCTGGACCCCCAATAAACACTTTGCTGTGGCTGAGTGAAAATGGTATACTGTTCTGTACTTAAAAGATGCTTTCTTTTGCTTGGCTCTGCATAAAGATAGTCAGTTGCTGTTTGCTTTCGAGTGGGTAGACCCAGAAACAGGAACGTCTTGTCAACTAACTTGGACTAGACTCCCACAGGGGTTCAAAATCTCCCCCACTCTCTTTGATGAAGCCCTTAACAGAGATCTCAACAACTTCAGAACTACACACCCCGAAGTCACCCTGATTCAATATGTGGATGTCCTGCTCCTGGCAGCCAACACCAAGGAAAACTTTGAGTCTGTGACCCAAGCACTATTATCTGAGCTTGCTCAACTCAGGTATAGAGCTTTGGCCAAAAAGGCCCAAATTTGCCAGCAAGAAGTAATCTTCCTGGGGTATTTCCTTAGGCACTGTAAATGATGCCTCACTGACCCCAGGAAACAAAACGTTGTGCAGATACCACCCCCATTGAACAGGAGACAACATAGAGAGTTTCTTGGAACTGCTGGCTTTTGCAGGTTATGGACCTGGGTTTGTGTTCATAGCTGCTCCTTTATACCCGCTGTTAAATGAGAATGCCCAATTCCAATGGACCCTTTGAGCACCAGCAAGCTTTTGATAACATCTAAGAACACTAACACTGAACACCTCAACTTCACTGAGTCCAGCCTGCAATTTCAGAAAGCCCTACACTATGTTAAAAATGTACATCAACTCAATCAACTTAGTTCAAAGAAACTGCAGCCATTTCTGTAGGATCAAGAACAGAGTTTTAGACTAACTCACTCACAGTGAATGGAAATAACTGAATGGGTAACAAAAGCCTGTCGGTTCTGTTAATTGGTTAATGCTTACCATTCCAAGCTTCCTGCAGGAAAGCACGTACCAGGAACCAGACCAGGACAATTCTGGGAAGTGGACTTTACCTAAATTAAGCCAGCGAGATATGGACTTAAATATCTCCTAGTCTTTGTAGATACATTTTCAGGATGGATTGAAGCCTTTCCCACAAAAAAAAAAAAAAAAAAAAAAAAAAAAAAACGGCACAAATGGTGGTCAAGAAGATCCTGAAAGATATTTTTCAAAGACAGGGCCTGCCTAATGTAATGTGGTCTGATAATTGAACGGCGTTCATGGGCCAGGTAAACCAGGGGTTAGCCAGGACCCTGGGGATTAATTGGAAGTTACATTGTGTTTATAGACCCCAAAGCTCAGGACACATGAAAAAATAAATAGAAGAATTAAAGAGACCTTAAATAAATTAAGCTTAGAGACCGTCATAAAAGGGTAGACTATGCTCCTGCCTTATGCACTGTTTCATGAAAGAAATACTTCCTTTGTTTCTTTGTGTAACATCACCCCCTATGAAATTCTCTATGGGGCCCCTCCTCTGGTAAGGGACCTAACCCCAACTCTAAGACCTAAGTATCCCTTCCACACACCCTTGCTTGACAGACTTAAATCTCTTGAAAGAACTCAGCTATACCTGTGGAAACAGCTGGCCACTGCCTTCCAACCTGGGGACGAGGGGACTCCACATCGATATCAAGTAAGAGAATTCCTCTACATAAGAGGACATCAGGTGTCATCCCTGGAACCCCGCTGGAAAGGACCATACCAGGTGCTACTTATAACACCTACAGTGGTAAAAGTAGACGGAATCACTTCCTGTATCCATGCCTCTCATCTCAAGCCTGCAACCTGTCCAGACTCTGGCTGGAAACTGGAAAAGACTGGTAACCCGTTCAAATTGTGTATTTGCCACGTAGATAAGGCTATAGACTTTCCCCTTGGCCACCAGTAGACCTAACACTCATTAGCCCGTTCAGCAGCAATGGCTGATCACAAATCCTACAAGACAAGAAGTATGGTCTATCTTGCATACAGCCCCCTTAGGAACCTGGTGGCCATCTCTCCACCCAGACATTTGTCAGCTGGATATAGGTCTTTCCTATTAGGATATCCTTGATGAAGAGGATCCCACTAAAATTCCATTAAATCATTTCCATACCATAGATAATGGAAACAAACATTATGGTTGTATAGACAGGCAAGCCAGATGCAGGTTGGCTAGCCTATATTAGTATGTTTGCCCCGCAGACTATCAAAGCCACAAACCGCCATGGCTGAGTGTGGGAAAAGATGACTTCTTCTGTAAGTCATGGGGATTTGAGCATACAGGGGCTGCCTGGTGGAATGTAAAATCCTCATCAAATTCAGTACACAGCATTGGCCATATTACTACTTAGACATCTAAAACAGATGGCGCCAAGAGGAGTCTCTAGATCCTCAAATTCTGTGTGACCTTTTTACCTTCTGCAAGTGCTCAAAAGGGTGAAAGGAAATTCCCCTATGTGGAGGCCTTTTCCCTGTTTCCCTCACATCCTGAACTATGCTTCTCCAAATAGTTCCTCACCCTCAGCTTTCTGCTCCAGACTCTCTGCTGTCAGTCCTACCTCAGCAACCTTATTTCTCCCCTCCAATTACTAGATCCAAAACCCAAACCTCCGCTGGTTCTCAGAGCATTGCCCCCTTGCTGAGTTAGCAGGTACTGAGGTACCCATCCACCCACTCACTCCTCTCTTCCTCTGTCAGTACCCGCACCGGGTCGCACCAGGTCCTCTTACCAGCTAACCTAAAGCTCAAACCAGCTTAGGAGATCCCTCAGACCCCTATTGAAGATGTAATGAAAATGACCTTTAAAGTTGCTTTGTGATCACTGAAAACAGGTTACTAAGAATTTAAAGTGCCTCACAGGCTTTTCGGGATAGTCACTCCCGTCTTCCCCTCTGCTCTACCTGTTATACTGCTCAAGTTTTTGTTTCTAGGAAAATCCCAAACCCCTTTCCCATTATTCTTTTATATCTCTCCTTCCTATTTCTCAGATCCACGGAGCAGCTCTCACCCTCCGCCTTCCCCGTCTTCCCCCTCTGTACCAGGCCCACAGAAAAATCTTAACTGAACTTCTCCAGAAGTCTTCACCATGACTTTAGGATTTTCAGCAAAAGAGTCCCTATAAAAGAGTTCAGTGTAGATAAACTTCCTGTTTTTCTGTTGCCCTGCTCTACTTGGCTACTGGCTGCAAAAATCAGCACTCCTAAGCTTGACACCCCTTTAATAGTTTTTCACACAATATGTGAACAAGGCCTCTGGCCTTGAGCTGGGGCTTCATAGAGATGGCTATATTTTTAAGATATAAAATTACCAACTGGGCTCCATGGTAACACTGCAGGGGGATAAAAGAAAAGGAAGAAAAAGCTCTCCCCCTCCCAGGTGTCCTTGAAAGTTTAACTTGCCCACCAAAGAGGAAAAAACAGAAAAAAACTTCTTTTTGTGAAGTTCTGCAGACTGTGAACTTCTTAGTCCCTTCCCTTTCATGTTGGGTACAAAATTCTGAAACTACCTAAACTTGGGGTTCAGGGAATTAATTGATTACAACAGAAGCAATGCCCGCTGAATCCGGTTGCAACCAAATAGGACTGTTTCCCTGTCTTCTGTGCTATCTTAGGTGCCTTGCCTTGACTGCCCCTACAACAGTATAATCTATATACTTAAACATTGTTTATGTTTTAATGAAATGGTCAACAGATGTGATTAATTGTGAAATGGTGAAGATGTTTCCCAGATTGCTCTATAATGACCCAGGTTCATTTGAAGTTCAAACAGGGGAGCATACAACCCAGTTCCACTGGGAACATATATCTCTTACTTTACCTATCATATTAGGAAGTGGAGTTGCTGCAGGGGTAGTCACAGGAACCACTGCCCTGGTCCATGGTACACAACAAATGACCCAAATAGAAGCAGCAATAGACCAAAACTTAAAGATATTAGAAACCTCCATCACAGTTTTCAGGAATTTTTAACCTCTCTCTCTGAAGTTGTTTTACACAACAGTCGAGGGTTTGACCTCCTCTTCATGAGAGAAGGGGGCCTTTGTGCTGCATTGATGTAAGAATGCTGTTTTTATGCCGACCATAATGAAGTTGTAAAAAAACCTATGAGTAAAATAAAAGGATGCCTTGAAGAGTGTCAATGAGAGACAGACGCCCCAAAAGGGTGGTTTGAGTCTTGGTTATCACAGTCCCCCTGTTTATCTACGCTTTTATCACCCCTGGCCTGTCCAATAATAATCTCCATATTATAGCTAACTATAAAACCCTGTTTGCTCAACCGTGTAATTTCTTTTTTCCAAGCTCAAATTGGACAAGTTAAACTTACGGTAATACCCCACTAGCAGACATAGAATGTGACACCCCCCAATAATCACTATTATGATTAAAATTAGCCAGAAGAAGAAGTGGGGAATGAAAGGTTAATAAAAAAGGAACTTGGAACTTCCTGTTTTTTTGTATGCTTAACAAAACACTGTTGAAATATTGAGAACTGTTTGCTAACCTTGTTCCCAGATTGTGCTGTCCCCAACTTCGAAATTGCAGAATGTATTCCCTCATCCGGTTACACGCAAACCGCCCACTCGCTCTGACCCATCAATAAATTTCCGTCCCTACCCTTTTCAAGGAAAGTATATAAGCTCTGCTTAAGCTGTTCTCAGGGCTCTCTGCTCTATTCTTGTGAGCTCTGAGCCACAGCATGCTGGACCCCCAATAAACCTCTTGCTGTGGCATGAGACACTCTCCTGGTGGTCTCTTCCTCCGATGCTTGCACGAACATTACTTGGATGATTGAATGTAGAAGAGAAAATCCAGTCAAAAAGGGATAGTCGGTAGGATTAAGAAGATAGTCGGTAGGTTTAGGAAGAAGAGTGAGTATAGGATTTGGAACAAAATCTCTTTAGCAATAGGGGTTCGGTTAGAGAGTGAATGTAAATGTCAGCACATGTGAACAGTCACAATAATGAAATGGGAAAAGAACGTAGGAAAGCAGATATCAATAAAGACATTACGAAATCAGGCAAAGTATAAAGTGTGTGATACGATTAGACATTTTCAACAGGGTTGAGTTAGAATATATAATCTTAGGAAGAAACAAATATGTAGTCACCAATAGGATTGACATTTGAGAGCATTAGGCAACCTTGACATGGATGTTTTTTGTAATCCATGCTCACTTTCCATTTAGGTTTTGGTACAATCATAAGTGTGACGTTTGCATTTGTGTCCAGAATATTACTGTGATAATATGTATATGTAGATCTGGTGACATGAGTGTTTATTACACCATTTCTGGGAGCAATTTTTTGAAGACATATAAATGGGTATAGGGGGTACAAAGAGGTATACACTGTGTCAATGAATATAGAGATAATGCATGAATAGACCATAAGTGAATAAATAATATAACTGGTTCCACATTAAATAACGGATTGAATTGATATCTGAAAATATATAAGAAATCTTATATTGATATACAATCATTCAATCCAACCATTTATACATCTAATATCAATATTAGGGTTATGGTTTATCATGAAGATATGTTATTTTTGCTACAAAAGTGATTATGGAAATCGAAAATAATGTGTTTGGAAAGAGTCAGTCACAATGCTGGCAATATGTGAACAAGGCCTCTGGCCTTGAGCTGGGGCTTGACAGAGATGGCTACAGTTCTAAGTTAAAGAAGTTACCAACTGGGCTCCATGGTAAAAGCTGGCAGGGAGAAAAAAAAAGAGAAGAAAAAAGCTCTGCCCCTCCCAGGTGTCCTTGAAATGTTAACTTGCACAGAACAGAAAAAAAAAAAAAAAAAACAGAAACAAAAACTGCTTTTAATGAACTTCTGCAGACTGTGAACTTCTGAGTCCCTCCCTTACATGTTGGGTACAAAATTCTGAAACAATCTAAACTTGGAGTTCAGGGGATTAAATGATTACAATAGAAGCAATGCCCTCTAAATCCGGTTGCAACCAAATAGGACTGTTTCGCTGTGTTCGGTGCTATGTTAGTTGCCTTACCTTGCATTGTCCATCCCTTTTCTCATGAAAAGACCAGTCAAGAAACATGGAGGAATGCATGTGCTCTGAAGCAGGAAGTGATTGATAGTGAATCAAATGCCTATAAATTTCCTAACTTGTGGATGAAATACATATCCTATGATGTGCATAAATTAAAGAAATAGTAATCTACCAGTGTTGAATAAAAATGAACGTCAAAATACACATCATGTCCAATTGGAATCTACTTGCATTGATGTTAAACTGGGTCAGGTAATATAGAAATATTAGGATTTGTGTGCACCATTCACTGAAGTTCCTTTTCGGTACTAGGAAAGAAATATGTTTTTCAGGTAAATGAATATTTCTAAGAATAATCTTGTGAACAGTTGATTATAAATTCACATATATGAATATGAATGAATTTGGTGAGTGTAAAATAAAACACATATTTCATATTTTGAAAAATCTGGAGAGTCTATCTATCTACCTATCTATCTATATATATATGTGTGTGTGTGTGTGTGTGTGTGTGTGTGTACACACACACACAGAGAGACATTAAAAATAGCAATATATATGCCAATCAAAATTCAAAATGAAATATATATCATTGACAGATCCAAAAATATTTATTTAACTGAACATGGATTTATGAATAATATTGATCAAGTAGGAAGCTCACCCATAATTTGAATTTTCAGTTCCAACATCATTTAGGAGGAGTGATCCCTTACAATTTGTATCTGTCAAGTCAGCCACCTCACATGAATGGACGTGTGGTCCCAGGTAGGATTCTATGTTTGCATATAAAAATACAGGTGGTGAATAGGCTACAGAGAGGGGAGACAGGAATTCACATATTGGTTAACTTTAAAAAAAACATGGAGAACGACTTCAACAAAAAGTTGACTAGATTTATAACTCCCACAATATATAATGCAAAAGGCAAGTCCAACTATACACCATGCCTCCTCTGAAATGCTTGTATTTTTATTCTGTTTGAGTTATTTTTCTCCATCTTATTAGTATTAGTAGTCAGAGTGTAGTAGGGTAGGGGTTAGTGTCGGGGATTCAGTACTTCGAAAGAAAAATTGGAAAATGAATCCAGTGTGTATGTAAATGTGTGCTCCACAAATATCCTCTCACTCTCATACAGAAAAATGCCTTGACAGTACCTTCGCTCCAACTAAAACACCATTAGAGGAGAAGAATTAGAAAATCAGTGAATACATATCTGGAATGGAATATGCTCACCGTTTTGAAAAATTGGAGGTGGTAGATGATTTTTGAAAAGAAAGGGACAGGGTAAACACTCCACAAACATGGAGTTCTGCTGGCCTAAAGACTTCTTGAGAAACTGCCTCTGAGGTTGGGCCCTTGAACTATATGTGGTTGTCAGGAGCTTTAGCTTCCTTTGTACTGAGACCATCAATGCTGGGTCTGCATCTATGTGACATGGAGGAAATTGTTTCTTATTTTCCAATGAAAATGAGGCAGCAGTGCTGAATTCTCTCTTTGTAGGTAACCTGTGGGCACTGGGGGCTAAGTGTATCCCCGTGTGGACTGTGAAGCCATTTGGACATCCTCCAATTTTTGTGGTGTTTCTCGCTGCTGCACTGGGAGTTTGGTATTTGCTTCACAAAATACATGGAGTTCAACTGGGACACAGTGCTGGAGGGATTTCTGTCGGGAGTGGTGGGTCAGGGTCTGCAGGATAATGCACCAACCAGGCTTCTATCCCACATTGCTTTCCCCCTTGACAATAGCAACCTGATTCTGAACATTGCCCTGAAACCTCTCAATATAACAAGATGCCTTTACAAAGAAGGGTCTGCTGGCTGCACCATGTCAGTAACAACCATTTGGAAGCCAAGGGCAGATCCACATTGCCCCACTACATGTTTTATCACAAACCTTCCCACCACTGTTCTAGGCCCGCTAATCAGCAGGCTCCAAATTACTGGCATCTCTGTTCTACACCACTTTCATGAAACCCAGTCAATCAAGGCACTGTCTGGCACACTCAAGATCAGCAACAGCACATCCAAAGGTTCTCCAGTGCCACCAGGTCATGGGAATTTCAAAAATTTCACGGTATTTTTCTAGCCATTTTTCTAGGATGATGTTGCAAGCACTATGGGTTTCAATATATTCAGGAACCGTTAAATGGTGAAGAAGCACATTTCAATGAAAGCTCTGGAGAACTCTCAAAGGCAAGGCTTCCAAAATAGTGGCCAAAAGGTCACTTGAATCCAGTCCTATTGAGGTCTACAATATGAGGTCCATGTGTTTTTTGACACTGAACTATGGCTGCCATGTCTTTCAGAATACAATCAAGTGATATCCTGGCTGAGATTCCCAGTGCTTTGTGGAAAGCCACCCTGGGCCTAGATCTCAGTTTCCAAGGGCGACTTTCATTGCGTGGCTTCATAAAATCCCAAAACAATTCATGGCAATACTTCTCTGAGGTAAGTTCTAGAACTCAGTCTCTAAGGGGAATCACACCAGAGTTCAAGCACAGGTAGATCCAGTCATTTCTTCCAACCACCACAGAAATGACCACAATTAAAACCAAAACACTCCACACGGCCCTAATCTTCTTCCATATAGACACTCATCATATCCTTTGGCTGGAGTTTTCCATAAGGGGTGCAGCCCAAGACAGTGTCCAAAATAAGCTCCCTTAACCCTCATTTGCCTAAAGTCAGGGTGGCCTGGACACCCTTACCGTAAACCAGGAGTGATCAAATAGGTCTGCTGTTGAGAGCCACAGCCGAAGGGGCTCCAGCAAACTTTCAGACTGCCAGCTGGTGATTGGCTCACAGTGGCCCCAGCAACACCTAGCTGATTGGCTCCTCTGTGGAGATGCTCATTGAGCTGTATCCCTGCCCTTTCAGACTGCCAGCTGATGATTGGCTCACAGCGGCCCCAGCAACAACTAGCTGATTGGCTCCTCTGCGGTGATGCTCATTGGGCTGTTTCCCTGCCCTTTCAGACCACGGAGCTGCTCATTGGGGGATTTTTTTGGCTCCGCCCATGCGACCCAGCCAATCGGCCTCAAGAGCAGGAGGATTGTGGGAGGAAGAGGTTGTTGGGGTTGTGTGGCTTGTGGGAAGCCGGTGGTGGCAGTTGGGCTCTGAGGGTTTTTTCCTGAGGAGCTGTTTTGTTTATCTTGTGTGGTTCTAAAAAATAAAGTTAGTTTCTTTTGACAAGTGGCTCCTGAATTGTGCCCAGCCAGACTGTGGCATTTGGTGGCTCACACGGGGAGCGACTGAGGGTAAGTAAACCGCTCGCCCCTGAGGGCAGGGTGAGAGGATGGGGAGCCATTTTAAGATTCCTCTTTTGTTTTGCTTCATTTTTGTTTTAAGTTGCCTGTCCCTGGAGATGAGTGAGACGGAAGAAAAATCGCTCACTTCTGAGGAAAAACTATTTACGTCTGAGGAACAGATAGGGAGAAAGGACGGATGCACATGTAAGGAGGATAGAAAGGTTATAATGATTTTGTGTGGTTCCATTTTTATTTCATTCTGTCTCGGTTTTGTTTGGCGTCATCTTGTTGGGTTGTATTATAGTAGAAATACGGGATCAGAAACTAGTAAAAAACAAACTGAAAGAGTGTTAAGTAAATTGTTAGAGGAAGAAGGCATCCCAGTAAAATCAAGAGCAGTCAGGGCATACGTTGATACAATGCAAAAATGTAGCCCATGGCTTTTTAAGGAGGAGTTGTTAAACATATCACAATGGAACCATCATGGTGAAGATTTAAAAAGAATAGAAAAGAAAAGCCCAGGGACTCTGCCAGCTGGCACATTGGCATTGTGGGCATTGGTATCTGGTTTTCTTAGTCCAAAACCTTCAATTCAGACAAAGGTAGAGGAAGGAGAAGACATATTGATTCAAGTAAATGAGGAGGTCTCTCAAGTTAGTCAGAAAGAGGAAAAGATTCAAGGAAAAGAGAAGGTCTTTCGAGCTAATCAGACAGAGAAAGAAAGTTTAGAGCAGAAAAAGCCATCAGGGGGAAAGTTACAAAAGGAGACTGCTACTAAAACCTTTCTATCACCAGAGGGCTTACGTGTCCAACCAACAGCACCACCTCTACAGGGGACTGCTACTAACACCTTTCTATCACCAGAGGACGTAAGTGTCCAACTGACAAGGCCACCTTCATATGCTGAGAGGCCCCCAACCCCCGCAGTGGATAGTTCAGATCCTGAGACAGGATCTCAAGAATTAACATGCCCTGTATTTGAGGTAGGAGGGCAGCGAGTTTACCATACTTTAAATTTCAAAACAGTGAAGCAGCTAAAAGAGGCTGTGACAACCTATGGTCCTCAAGCACCCTTCACTGTAAGCTTGGTCGAATCCATTACCAACTTGAACATGACGCCAGCAGATTGGGCTAATATGTGTAAAGCTGTGCTAAATGGAGGACAATACCTGTTATGGAAGGTTGCCAATGAGGAATTTTGCAAGGAGACGGCTAGGCGAAATGCAGCAGCTGGTTATCCACAGAGAAATCTAGATATGTTGTTAGGAAAGGGACCCTATGAAGATCAGCAGCAACAAATTGCATATGATCCTGGTGTATATTTACAAATTGCTGTAGATGCAGTTAAGGCATGGAAGACTTTACAAGGACATGGAGGTTTACAAGGTCAATTATCTAAGATAATACAAGGAACTAATGAATCTTATGCTGAATTTGTAGATAGGCTTATTCAAACAGCTACCAGAGTTTTTGGGAATACAGAACAAGCAATGCCATTAATAAAACAACTGGCTTATGACCAAGCGAATCGTTGGTGCAGAGATATCATTAGACCATGGAAACATGAAGATTTAAACACATATATTAAATTATGTAGAGACATTAATGAACAAGAGCAAGTCATGGCAGCTGCAATAAAACAGGCTTTAGATGCCAGAGACATTAATGAACAAGGGAAAATTGTGGCAGCTGCAGTAAAACAGGCTTTAGATGCCAGAGACATTAATGAACAAGGGCAAATTGTGGCAGCTGCAGTAAAACAGGCTTTAGATTCCAGGCCAAGAACATGCTACAATTGTGAACAAACAGGACATTTTAAAAGGAATTGCCCCATAGGAGGAGGGTTTAACAAAACTAGGTATCAAAGGAGTAGAATACCGGGTATTTGCCCACGATGCCGTAGAGGGAGACATTGGGCTAATGAATGCCGTTCTCAAACCACCATAGAGGGTACTCCATTATCAAAAAACGAACAAGGACCAAGTGTTTATCCACGATATCGTGGAGAAAGGTACTGGGCTCCATTGCCAAAAAATGGACAGGGGGGCCAAATGCTCCGGGGCCCAAAACCACAAATATACGGAGCACTGGAGGAAACCAGCAACCCCATCAGGGTAGTGCCCAGGACACATTGTCCATCAGATCCCTCATCAGACAAACCAGAGGGAGTGCAGGGTTGGACATCTGCACCTCCGCCAGATCAGTACTAACTCCAGAGATGGGAGTTCAAATCATTCCCATAGGGGTGAAAGGACCTCTTCCCAAAGGAACAGTAGGCTTATTATTGGGACGCAGCTCTTCTACTCTAAAAGGACTTATGATAAGTCCTGGGGTAATTGATCCCGATTATGAAGGTGAAATAAAAATTATAGCCAGTTCTCCAAATGGTATATCAGTAATTTCACCAGGAGATAGAATAGCACAGTTACTAATAATACCAAGCCTACATGATAAATTTTCCAGTCGTGCTATAGAAAGAGGTTCCAAGGGATTAGGCTCCACAGGTGTAGATTGGGCTATGCTGTCTTTAAATTTAGATTCTCGCCCCATGCTAAAACTAAATATTCAAGGACATGAATTTAATGGGCTACTGGATACAGGTGCAGACCTTAGCATCATCTCTCGTCAAGAATGGCCAAAACATTGGCCATTACAACAAGCCACTCAAACGCTTCGAGGCCTAGGAGTGGCGACTAATCCCCATAGAAGTGCAATGGTATTAGATTGGAAGGATCCTGAAGGATGTGAAGGAACTATACAGCTATATGTATTGGATTATCTTCCTATAAATTTATGGGGACGAGATGTCCTAGATCAATTAGGTTTGACATTAACAAATAACATCAACCAAAATGCACCCACTATTATGACTAGACAAGGTTTTAGGAAAGAAAAAAGATTAGGAAAACAAGAACAAGGTATAGCAGCACCAATACAAATAGATCAAGGAACAGAAAGACATGGG
The DNA here is from genome assembly GCF_048772815.1 of Callospermophilus lateralis. Classification (NCBI taxonomy): domain Eukaryota; kingdom Metazoa; phylum Chordata; class Mammalia; order Rodentia; family Sciuridae; genus Callospermophilus; species Callospermophilus lateralis. The sequence goes on along the minus strand of NW_027513259.1, from coordinate 208,903 downwards.
TTGGATTTTCAGAAAGGGCCACTGAGACAATAAAAATTACTTGGAAATCAGAAAGACCAGTATGGGTTCCTCAGTGGCCCCTGACTAAAGAAAAGATACTAGCAGCCCATGATCTGGTCAAACAACAATTAGCAGAAGGACATATACAACCTTCTGTATCTCCCCATAATACTCCCATTTTTGTCATCAAAAAGAAATCTGGTAAATGGAGATTATTGCAAGATTTAAGAGCCATTAATAATGAGATGGTTATTATGGGACCTGCTCAATCGGGGATTCCTCAATTGTCTGCTTTTCCAAAAACTTGGTATGTTTTAGTAATAGATATTAAAGATTGTTTTTTTTCAATTCCAATTCATCCTGAGGATAGTCCACGTTTTGCATTTACTATCCCTGCACTGAATCATGAAGGTCCTGATCAGAGATATGAATGGAAAGTACTCCCTCAAGGGATGGCTAACAGCCCAACTATGTGTCAAATTTATGTTAACAAAGCAATCCAGCCACTTAGAAATCAAAATCCTGAACTACAAATATTTCACTATATGGATGATGTATTATTAGCACACAAAGCTAAAAACACATTGCTAGACTGTTATGCCACACTTACAAACTTATTAAAAAATTATAATCTAGAGATAGCAATAGATAAAGTACAATTAAATTTTCCAATTAATTATTTAGGAGTTCTATTATCCTCAACCATGGTCCGTCCACCAAAAATTCAAATACGAGTAGATCAACTCAAATCACTTAATGACTTTCAAAAGTTATTAGGAGACATAAATTGGATAAGGCCTTATCTAGGTATACCAACAGGAGAGTTGGGACCTTTATTTGATATCCTAAAAGGTCCATCAGATCCAAATTCACCCCAAATGTTAACGCCTGAAGCAAGAAAGGCATTAAAAATCATTGAAACATATATGGAAAATATGCATTTGGATAGAATTGATATAAGTTTGCCTTTATTGTTTATTGTACTACCAACAAAAAATATTCCTACAGGAGTATTTTGGCAACAAGGCCCATTATTATGGATACATTTATCTTATTCTCCTAACACTATTCTTACTAGGTATCCTGAGGCTGTAGGACAATTAATACTCAAAGGAATAAAAGCAGCAAAGGGAGTGTTTGGAATTTCTTCCAATAAAATTATTACTCCATATACTATGAATCAAATTGATGAGTTAGCTAATGAGTTAAATACTTGGTCAATAATCATGTGCAAATCTAATGTTTCATTTGATAACCACTTACCATCTAATCCTTTATTGTCTTTTTGGTCATCGCATCCTGTAATTTTTCCAAAAATGACAAGAAAAACACCTATCGGGAATGCTCCAAATATATTCACTGATGGATCAAATAATGGTACAGCAGCAATAGTTACACTTGATCAAACTTTTACATTTTTAGTACCCAAACAATCAGCTCAAAAGGTAGAGCTTAAGGCAGTATTACAGGCTTTTGTGATGATTAAAAATTCTGTATTTAATTTATTTTCCGATAGTCAGTATATAGTTAATGCTATAGTATCCCTTGAAGATGCTGGTAGGATTTCACCTTCCTCTACTATTTTCTTTTTGCTTTCCACTATACAAAGTCTAATCTGGGACAGAAAAGATCCATTCTTTATAGGACATATCAGGGCACATACAGGATTGCCTGGAGCCCTTAGTTTGGGCAATGATTTAGCAGATAAAACTACACATGACATACATATTTTCTCTACACTAGAAGAAGCTATAAATTTTCATAAAAAGTTCCATGTCAATGCTAATACTTTACAAAAGCGTTTTAAAATAACTAAGGAACAAGCTAGACAAATAATAAAACAATGTCAAAATTGTGTGACCTTTTTACCACAAGTTAATCTTGGAGTCAATCCTAAAGGATTGATACCTAACCATATTTGGCAGATGGACGTCACACACTTGCCAGAATTTGGAAAATTAAAATATTTGCATGTTACAGTTGATACTTCTTCTGGATTTTTAATGGGCTCCCTTCATGCCGGAGAAAAAACTAAAGATGTTATAACTCATTGCTTACAAAATTTTGCCACTGTGGGCGTTCCAAAACAGTTAAAAACAGATAATGCTCCTGGTTATACTTCTACCTCTTTTAAACAATTTTGCTCATCATTTGGCATTACTCATATAACAGGAATCCCATACAATCCACAGGGACAAGGTATAGTTGAAAGAGCTCATCAAACTATTAAAATGTACTTATTAAAGCAAAAAGAAGGAATTGGGAAGGGGTATATATTCCCCAAAGATAAACTTAAAATAACCCTTTTTACTCTAAACTTTTTAAATTTGGAATCATCAGGGCTTAGTGCTGCAGAAAGGCATATGTGTCCAAAAAATGTATATAAGCCCAAGGTACTTTGGAAGGATATTCTAACAGGACAATGGAAAGGTCCTGACCCAGTAATTGTCTGGAGTCGGGGGTCTGTTTGTGTATTTCCACAGGGAGAACAGCAGCCGATTTGGATTCCACAGAGATTAACTAAGGTCCTGACCCAGTGATTGCCTGGAATCGGGGGTCTGTTTATGTGTTTCCACAGGGAGAACAGCAGCTGATTTGGATTCCAGACAGATTAACTAAAGCGATTTCTACAGACCAAAAAGAAGATGCGATATCCAGAACTCCAGTTTGGTTATTCTTACATCTGTGACAGAACCAGAATGCTTTTTTCAATATCTATTTTATTATTGCCCTTTCCCATATTTTGTTTTTTTGAGCTCATACAGACCTAGGTTAATGTTTTGCTGATCAGTCCTATTTTTTGACTATAGAGTTTTTAAACATTGCAATGGAGATTTCACCTGTAAAAAGTTATAAGGCCTTTACTATTATGTTATGTGTCGTATGTATTATGTGTGCACACTTGTGTTTTGTGTTTGAATGTACGTATGTCCATATGTCATATATGATGAGCGCTCATGAAAAAATGGATCCAAATAATTTTTTTTTATTCACGTGATTTAAATGGTTTAATTTAAATTGGGTAAACAGCTGTTGAAGATTGTTTTAAAATGTGAACAAAAAAGGAGGTTAACAGATCTGTTTGTTTACTTTCACCTTTCATTTTCATTATATTTAATAATTCTCTTAAAGATAATGTAAATTGTTAAGAAAATTGTTTTCTTTTAGTGCCTTCTGGAACGTTACATAATTTTTTCTTTAGCCATTATTGCCAGAATTCCTATCTTCAGTGAAGACAATGTAAATTGTTAAGAAAATTGTTTTCTTTTAGTGCCTTCTGGAATGTTATATAATGTTATATAATTTTTCTTTAGCCATTATTGCCAGAATTCCTATCTTCATCCCAGTACATGAAGACAAAGATAAAACCAATCTACAGCTTCTGCAATAGCCATCACTGAACTGCTTGCAGAACTTGCCTGGACTATGTATCACTTATATGCATTGTGAACTCACTTGTATGCATTGTGAACTATCTGTTGGTGCAGCAACTTCTGGTAGTGTTGGGGTATTTATGCTGATGGTGTCATCGGTGGTACAATTTTTCCAAAAGGAGCCGTCAGCTGGCTTGGTGTATCTTCCTCCCTTCTGTTTGTCATGATCGTTCAGCTAAAATTTGGGGGCCAACAGAGGTGAGGCAAAGAACCTCACCCCCCCGCTGGTACAAAGACCTCTACACAGGTGTGGCTGTATACTGGACTGGTAGTCAATGACGGGTAAGATCCAATTACTATGGTACCAACCTAAGACAGGAGGCTGACGCCTTGAGGTCAGCTCATCCAATAACGGGTAAGGACCATATGTACTATTGGACAACCTAAGGCAGACACGGTCCCTAAGCCACATGCTTCTTGTTTAAACAGAGAGGGGGAGATGTTGAGAGCCACAGCCGAAGGGGCTCCAGCAAACTTTCAGACTGCCAGCTGATGATTGGCTCACAGTGGCCCCAGCAACACCTAGCTGATTGGCTCCTCTGTGGAGATGCTCATTGAGCTGTATCCCTGCCCTTTCAGACTGCCAGCTGATGATTGGCTCACAGCGGCCCCAGCAACAACTAGCTGATTGGCTCCTCTGCGGTGATGCTCATTGGGCTGTTTCCCTGCCCTTTCAGACCACGGAGCTGCTCATTGGGGGACTTTTTTGGCTCCGCCCATGCGACCCAGCCAATCGGCCTCAAGAGCAGGAGGATTGTGGGAGGAAGAGGTTGTTGGGGTTGTGTGGCTTGTGGGAAGCCGGTGGTGGCAGTTGGGCTCTGAGGGTTTTTTCCTGAGGAGCTGTTTTGTTTATCTTGTGTGGTTCTAAAAAATAAAGTTAGTTTCTTTTGACAAGTGGCTCCTGAATTGTGCCCAGCCAGACTGCGGCAGTCTGCCATTAATACTTTTCCACTTCTTCAATTTTAGGCCTTTTAACTGTGGCATTTAGATTATTTATGTGAACTGTAGTCAAGAGAAAACCGAAGCACCTATGGGCTAGCCTCTCCATGGCTTTGAAGAATTCATTTGACCCAAAGGATCCTTATTCTCACTTGATGGAGGTCAGAAACCTTACAGAGAAAGGCGAGAGACTTCATCTACAATGACTGTAATTTTTGCCATTTTGATTTTGTATGCACACATGGGATTTTTCTTTACATCCATCAGGTGTAGGGAATCTAAGCCATAGACTCACACAGGGCCAAGAGACTGATTCAGACACATCCCTTTCCAAAGCAGTTAAGTAAAGAGCCACAGGTAATGCCATTTATATCCATTTGAAAACTGGTTACTTCAGGTTTCACAAAGGGGTGGCCTGAGGCAAAGTCCTTCCTGACATTCAGGGCAAAAGAACAATAGGCAAGCAAAAGCCCCAAAGCAGAGTTTCTCCACTGAGACTTTACTGGTCACACTGATATCTGAGTTTTCTGAGATGCTCGCCATTCCCTTCAGCTATCCAGTACATGCCCATATCACAGAGCTTGGAGGTGGTAAATATCTTGAACAGACAACCATGAGCCTATTCTGGAGTGTAGCCAGAATTCAGGAAGGAAACAAGAACTTAGGAAGTTTGAAGGTGTTGCCCTTCGATAAGGCAAGCCACAGTCTATTTATATATTGGGCAAGATTGATGCTGGGAAGCTTTCTACTAGACAGGACACATCCATTGATGCATTCTCTTTTCTAATGTCTACAACCACAGACACACTGGGAAACACAGACATAGAAACACTTGCCTTGTCAAACGACTTACTAGAAACAGTTCACTCCAAACCAAACAAACCTACGTTCCTACATTTTCTCAGAACATGAGACAAAACCACAAACACACAACTAAAACCACAAATGCATCTCCTTTCTCCAAGTAGGTCTGTGACTATTCAGAGTGTACTCTCACTGGTGAGCCTTACTATGTTCCTCTGAAATGGCCTGTCCTGTCTCAGATATGGTCTCCTTGGCCAACTCTGAAAATGTCAGGAGCCCACGGTGAGCCACTACTTGCTTTCTCTGGAAAGGCCAGTCTTCAAAGCTTTCCTGGCATTTTTCCATCCTCACATCAGTATATACCAAAAAAGACTGTCTCTGTCATTGGAATATCCAAACAAGTGAGCCCACTGGGACTGGGACTGGGACTGGCTCTGAGTGCCTGGCTTCCTATATCGCAAGTTCAGAGAGTTCCATCACCAAGGAATAGAGATGAGGTCACTTCCTTCAGGAACTGAATAAGTTCACTGCCTTTGCAACCACTTTGTCCTAACAGTTGCTTCCAAGGGTCCCATGAGATGGATGCTGCCCCTATTTCCCGTGACACTTTCACAAGTTAGAATGGTATATCACCCATAGGCACCCGTGAACAGCTCTCCACACAGGGCTGGATTTGTCCATCTTCTGTACATTAGGAACAGAGAGGCTGATTCAGACACAACCCCTCATTCAGACAAGGCTGTTTTCCATGGAAGAAGACTTTTGCACTCTCTGGTCCTTCATAGCTGCCTACATCTTCTCCAGGGATTATTTCTGCATGGAACCTTGAGGTTTTCAGCAGGTGTTATATCCCCTACATTCCTTATTGTAAGACAAACACTGTCCCTGCTCTTCTATAAAGTTAGAATGTGGGAACAGTATATGGTTTTGGTTAATAACATGTTCAATTTGGGTTAGGAATCATTTTGCTGGATGAATAATGGTATTGAAAACCTGCGATATTTATAAGAATATAGAGGTCAAATATATGTATGAAAACAGAAATCTAAGTAAGATTTGAAGCCCAGAAAGGGATTGGGCCCTTGATTGGGAGACTTAGCTTTGAATTATGTCCTGCACAGATGTCTCAGATGAATCAATACACAATGGCATCGGACCTTGTACCTTGGATGATTGAATGTTGAAGAGAACATCCATTCTAAAAAGGATAGTCAGTAGGATTTGGGAGATAGTCGGTAGATTCAGAAAGAAGAGAGAGTATAGTATTTGGACCAAAAGTTGTTTAGCAATTGGGTTTCAGGTAGAGAGTGAATGTAAATGTCAGCACAAATGCACAGTCAAAATGATGAACTGGGAAATTATGAAGGAAAAGAGATATCAATAGAGACATTAGGATATCAGGCAAAGTTTAAAGTGAGTGATAGGATTAGACATTTTCAACAGGGTTGAGTTTGAATATATAATCTTAGAAAGAAACAAATATGTAGTCAACAATTACATTGACATTTGAGAGCATTAGGCAACCTGGTCATGGATGTTTTCAGAAATCCATGCTCACTTTAAATTTAGGCTTTGGTACAATTATAAGTGTGACCTTTGCTTTATTTTCCAGAATATTACTGTGATAAAATGTATATGTAGGTCAGGTGACATGAGTATTTCTTCCACCATTTCTGGGAGCAATATTTTGGAGACGTATAAATGAGTATTGGGAGTACAAAGAGGTGTACCATCTCTCTATGAATATAGAGATAATGCAAGAATAGACCATACTGAGAGTAAATAATATAATTGGTAAACGTTAAATAACGGATTGAATTGATATCTGAAAATATACAGGAAATCTTATATTGATATACAATCATTCATTCCAACCAGTTATACTTCTAATGGTAATATTAGGGTTATATTTTATCATGACGAGTGTGTGAGTTTTGCTTCAAAAGTGATTATGGAAATCAAAAATAATGTGTTTAGAAAGAAGTCTCATGAAAAGTCTTATCAAGAAACATGGAGGAATACATGTGTTCTGAAGAAGGAAGTTATTGAAAGTGAAACAAATGCCTATAAATTTGCTAACTTGTGTATGAAATATATATCTTATGATGGGCATAAACTGAAGAAATAGTAATGTACCAGTGTTGACTAAAAATGAACATCAAAATACATATCATGTTCCATAATAATCTACTTGCATTGATGTGACATTGGGTCAGTTACTGTAGAAATATTAGGATTCGTTTGCACCATTCACTGAAGTTAGTTTTCAGTTCTAGGAAACAAATATGTATTTCAGGTGGATGAATATTTCTGAGAATAATCTTTTGAAAATTTGATTATAAATCCACATACATGAATACGAATGAATTTAGGGAGTGTACAATAAGACACATATATTTCATATTTTGAAAAATTTGGAGAGTATATATATATATATATATATATATATATATATATATATATATACACACACACACACATACACACACATTAAAAAGTAGCAACATATATGCCAATCGAAATTCTTCATGAAATGTATATCATCCACTGGTCCAAAAATATTCATTATACTGAATATGATTTTATTTATCATGTTGTTCATCTAAGAAGCTCACCCATAGGTTTAATTTTCAGTTCTAACTGTGTTTAGGAGGAGTGATCTCTTCTCCCAATTTGTATCTGCCAAGTCAGCCACCTCACAAGAATGTACATGTGATAACAGGTAGGATTCTATATGTGCATATGAAATTACATGTGCTGAATTGGCTACAGAGAAAGGCAGAGAGGAATTCACCTATTTGTTACCTTTAAAAACACATGGATCTTCTTCTATTTCTCTCTTTATGGTTCTGTAGTTTTCATTGTATAAGTCTTTCACCTCTTTTGTTAGGTTGATTCCCAAGTATTTTATTTTTTTTTTGAAAATATTGTGAATGGAGTGTTTTTCCTCATTTCCAATTCAGAAGTTTTGTTACTGATATACAAAAATGCCTTTGATTTGTGCGTGTTGATTTTTTATCCTTCCACTTTGCTGAATTTATTTATTAGTTCTAGTAGTTTTTTTGTAGACCCTTTTGGGTCTTCTAGGTATAGAATCATGTAATCCGCAAACAGTGATAATTTAAGTTCTTCTTTTCCTATTTTTATGCCTTTAATTTCTTTCATCTTTCTAATTGCTCTGGCCAGTGTTTTGAGAACTATATTGAATAGAAGTGGTGATAGAGGGCATCCCTGTCTTGTTCCTGATTTTAGAGGGAATGCTTACAATTTTTCTCCACTCAGAATGATGCTAGCCTGAGGCTTAGCATAGATAGCTTTCACAATTTCGAGGAAAGTTCCTGTTATCCCTAGTTTTTCTAATGTTTTGAATATAAAGGAATGCTGTACTTTGTCGAATGCTTTTTCTGCATCTATTGAGATGATCATATGGTTCCTATTTTAAGTCTATTTATGTGGTGAATAACATTTATTGATTTCCGTATATTGAACCATCCTTGCATCCCAGGGATTAATCCTACTTTATCATGGTGCACAATTTTTTTGATGTGCCTTTTTATCCGATTCGCCAGAATTTTATTGAGGATTTTTGCATGTAGTTTTATCAGAAATATTGGTCTGTAGTTTTCTTTCTTTGAGGTGTCATTGTCTGGTTTCGGAATCAGGGTGATGTTGGCCTCATAGAATGAATTTGGCAAAGCTCCCTCTTTTTCCACTTCCTGAAATAAATTGAAAAGTATTGGTATTAATTCTTCTTTAAAGGTTTTGTAAAACTCCGCTGTATACCCATCTGGTCCTGGGCTTTTCTTGGTTGGTAGTCTTTTGATTGCTTCTTCAATCTGATCCATTGATATTGGTCTGTTCAAATTGTGTGTATCCTCCAGACTCAGTCTGGGCAAATCATAGGATTTAAAAAATTTATCGATGTCTTCACTCTCTTCTATTTTATTGGAATATAGGTTTTCAAAATAATTTTTAAAATGTGGCATTTATACACCATGGAGTATTACGCAGCACTAAAAAATGACAAAATCATGGGATTTGCAGGGAAATGGATGGTATTAGAGCAGATTATGCTTAGTGAAGCTAGACAATCCCTAAAAAAACAAATTCCAAATGTCTTCTTTGATATAATGAGAGCAACTAAGAACAGAGCAGGAAGGAATAGCAGGAAGAAAAGGTCAACATTAATAAGAGACATGAGGTGGGAGGGAAAGGGAGAGAAAAGGGAAATTGCATGGAAATGGAGGGAGACCCTCAATGTTTTACAAAATTATATATAAGAAGTTGTGAGTGGAAGGGGAAAATAAACAAGTAGGAAAATGAATTACAGAAGATGGAGTAGAGAGAGAATATGGGAGGGGAGGGGAGGGGAGGGGGGATAGTAGAGGCTAGGAAAGGTAGCAGAATACAACAGATACTAATAGGGCATTATGTAAAAATGTGGATGTGTAACCGATGTGATTCTGGAATCTGTATTTGGAGTAAAAATGTGAGTTCATAATCCACTTGAATCTTATATATGTAATACAAGATGTCAAGAGTTTTGTAATATTTTGAACAACCAATAAAAAAAAACACATGGAGAACTATTTCAACAAAAAATTGACTAGATTTATAACTCCTACCCTGTATAATGCAAAAGGCAAGTCCAACTATACACTATGCCTTGTCTGAACTGCTTGTATTTCTATTCTTTTTGGGTTATTTTTCTCCATCATATTAGAATTATTAGTCAGAGTCTAGTACGGTATGGGTTAGTTTCAGGGATTCAGTATTTTGAATGGAAAATAGGAAAATAAATCCAATGTGTATGTAAATATGTGCTACACAAAAATCTTCCCACTCTCATCCAGAATAATGCCTTGACATTACCTTCGCCCCAAGTAAAACACAATTAGAGGAGAAGAGTTAGAAAAACTGTGAATACATATCTGGAATGAAATATGCTCAAGAGTTCACAACCTTGAAGGTGGTAGAGGAGTTTCCAAAAGTTAGGAACAGGTAAATATTCGACAAAATTGGAGCTCTGCTGGACTAAAGACTTCTTGAGAAACTGCCTCTGAGTTTGGGCACTTGAAATATTTGTTGTTGTTAGGAGCTTTAGCTTCCTTTGTAGAGAGACCATCAAAGCTGGGTATGTATCTAAGTGACCTGGAGGACATGGTTTCTTATTTTCTAATGAACATGAGGCAGCAGTGCTGAATTCTCTCTTTGTAGGTAAACTGTGGGGACTGGGGGCTAACTCTTTCCGTGTGGACTCTAAAGCCATTCGGTCATCCTCCACTTGTCGTGGTGTTTCTTGCTGCTGCAATGCGAGCTTGGTATTTGCTTCACACAATACAAGGAATTCAACTGGGACACAGTGCTAAAGGGAGTTCTGTCACGTGCGGTGTTTCAGGGTCTGCAGGATAATGTACCACCCAGGCTTCAATCCCACATAGCTTGCATCCTTGACCATAGCAATTTGATTCTGAACATTGCCCTGAAAACTCTGCATATTAAAAGATGCCTTTACATAGAAGGGTATGCTGGCTGCACCATGTCAGTTACAAGCCATTTGGAAGCCAATGGCAGATCCACATGGCCCCACCACAGATATTTTCTCACACACCTGCACACAACTTCTCTAGGCCCACTTCTCATCAGGCCCCAACTTACTGGCATCTCTGTTCTTACACCATTTTCATGGTCATGGGAATTTCAAAAATTTCATGGTATTTATCTAGCCATTTTTCAAGATTGATGTTGGAGGCATTGTGGTTTAAATTCATTCAGGAATCATTCAATGGTGAGGAAGCTCATTTGAATGAAAGCTCTGGTGAAATCTCTGAGGCAAGGCTTCCCAAAGAGTGGCCAAAAGGTCACATAAACCCAGGCCTATTGCTGTCTACAATGTGAGGTCCATGTGTGTTTTGACTCTCATCTATGGCTGCCATGTCTTTCAGAATAAAACCATGTGATATCCTGGCTGAGATTCCCAGTGCTCTGTGGAAAGCAAACCTGGGCCTAGATCTCGGTTTCCAAGGGCGACTCTCATGCGTGGCCAACTAAAATCCCAACACATTTCATGATAATACTTCTCTAAGGTCAGTTCCAGAACCCAGTCTCTAAGGGGAATCACACCAGATTTCAGCCCAGGTGTACCCAGTCATATCTTCCGACTACCACAAAAATGATGACAATTAAAATCAAAACACTCCCACATGGCCCTCATCTTCTTCCATATATTCACTCTCATTCTAAGCTCTGTCTGGAGGTTTCCATGAGTGGCGAAGTCCAAGAGAGTGTCCAAAATAAGCTCACTTGCCCCTCATTGCCTAAAGTCATGGTGGCCTGGACACCCTTCCTGTGAACCAGGTGTGATCAAATAGGCCTGCCCTTAATACGCCTAGGCTTCTCCAATTTGAGGCATACTGACTGTCAGGTATAGATATTTTTATGTGAACTGGAGTCATGAGAAAACCCAAGAACCTATGTGCTAGACTCTCCAGGGCTTTGAAGAACTCATTTGACACAAAAAATCCCTATTCTCACTTGATGGAGGTCAGGAGCCTTACAGAGGAAGGTGAGAGACTTCATGCACAGGGACTGCTCTTTTGGCCATTTTGGTTATGGATTCACACACGGAATGATCCATCAGGTGATGAGAATGTAAGCCACAGCCTCACACAGATCAAAGAGGCTGATTCAGACACATCCCTTTCCAAAGCAATTTAGCAAATACCCACTGGTGATGCCCATTCATTTCCATTTGAAAACTGTGTGCTTCAGGCTTCACAAAGGTGTGCCCTGAGACAAAGAGCTTCCTGACATTCTGGGCAAATTAACAATAGGTAAGCAAATGGGCCAAAGTAGAGTTTCTCTACTGAGACTTTACAAGACACACTGATGTCTGATTTTTCTAAAATGCTCCAATTCCCATATATTAAATTATGTAGAGACATTAATGAACAAGAGCAAGTCATGGCAGCTGCAGTAAAACAGGCTTTAGAACAAGGGCAAGTCGTGGCAGCTGCAGTAAAATAGGCTTTAGATGCCAGGACAAGAACATGCTACAATTGTGAACAAACAGGACATTTTTAAAGGAATTGCCCCGTAAGAGGAGGGTTTAACAAAACTAGGTATCAAAGGAGTAGAATACAGGGTATTTGCCCAGGATGCCATAGAGGGAGACATTGGACTAATGAATGCCATTCTCAAACCACCATAGAGGGTAGTATATTATCAAAAAACAAACAAGGACCAGGTGTTTATCCATTATATCATGGAGAAAGGCATCAGGTTACGTTGCCAGAAAATGGACAGGGGGACCCAATGCTCTGGGGCCCCAAACCACAAATATACGGAGCACTGGAGGAACCCAGCAACCCCATCAGGGTAGTGCCAAAGACACATTGTCCATCAGAGCCCCCAACAGACAAACCAGAGGGAGTGCAGGGTTGGACATCTGCACCTCTGTCAGAGCAGTACTAACTCCAGAGATGGGAGTTCAAATCATTCTCTCAGGGGTAAAAAACCTCTTCCCCAAGGAGCAGTAGGCTTATTATTGGGACGCAGCTCTTCTACTCTAAAAGGACTTATGATAAGTCCTGGGGTAATTGACCCTAATTATGAAGGTGAAATAAAAATTATAGCCAGTTCTCCAAAAGGTATATCAGTAATTTCACCAAGAGACAGAATAGCACAGTTACTAATAATACCACGCTTACATGATTAATTTTCCAGTCATGTTGTAGAAAGAGGTTCCAAGGGATTAGGCTGCACAGATGTAGATTTGGCTATGTTTTCTCTAAAGTTAGATTCTTGCCCCATACTAAAACTAAATATTCAAAGACATGAATTAAATGGGCTACTGGATACAGATGCAGAACTTAGCATCATCTCTCGTCCAGAATGGCCAAAATATTGGCCATTACAACCATCCACTCAAACACTTCAAGGCCTAGAATTGGCGACTAATCCCCATCAAAGAGCAATGGTATTAGATTGGAAGGATCCTGAAGGATGTGAAGGAACTATATAGCCATATGTATGGATCATCTTCCCGTAAATTTATGGGGATGAGATGTCCTAGATGAATTAGGTTTGAAATTAACAAAAAACATCAATTAAAATATACCCACAATTATGGTTAGACAAGGTTTTAGGATAGGAAAAAGATTAGAAAAACAATATCAAGGTATAGCAGCTCCAATACTAATAGATCAAGGAACAGACAGAAATGGGTTGGATTTTAAGAAAGGGACACTAAGACAATAAAAATTACTTGGAAATAAGAAAGACCAGTATGGGTTCCTCAGTGGACCCTGACTAAAGAAAAGGTACCAGCAGCCCATGATCTGGTCAAACAACAATTAGCAGAAGACATATAAAACCATCTGTATTTCCCCATAATACTCCCAGTTTTGTCATCAAAAAGTAATCTGGTAAATGGAGATTATTGCAAGATTTAAGAGGCATTAATAATGAGATGGTTATTATGGGACATGCTCAATCAGGGATTCCACAATTATCTGCTTTGCCAAAACTTGGTATGATTTATGTATAGATATTAAAGATTTTTTTTTTCATTTCCAATTCAACCTTAGGATAGACCATGTTTTGCATTTACTAACCCTGCACTGAATCATGAAGGTCCTGATCAGAGATACAAATGGAAAGTACTCCCTCAAAGGATGGCTAATAGCCCAACTATGTGTCAAATTTATGTTAACAAAGTAATCCAGCCACTTAGAAATCAAAATCCTGAACTACAAATATTTCACTATATGGATGATATATTATTAGCACACAAAGCTAAAAACACATTGCTAGAATGTTATGCCACACTTAAAAACATATTAAAAAATATAAACTAGAGATAACAATAGATAAAGTAGAATTAAATTTTCCAATTAATTATTTAGGAGTTCTATTATCCTCAACCATGATCTGTCCACCAAAAATTCAAGTACGAATAGATCAACTCAAATCACTTAATGACTTTCAAATGTTATTAGGAGACATAAATTGGATAAGGCCTTATCTAGGTATACGCACAATAGAGTTGGAACCTTTTTTGATATCCTAAAAGGTCCATCAGATCCAAATTCACCCCGCATGTTAACGCCTGAAACAAGAAAGGCATTAAAAATTATTGAAACATATATGGAAAATATGCATTTGGATAGAATTTATTTAAGTTTGTCTTTATTATTTATTGTACTACCAACAAAAAATATTACTACAGGAGTATTTTGGCAAGAAGGTCCATTATTATGGATGCATTTATCTTATTCCCCTAACAATATTCTTACTCGGTATACTGAGGCTGTAGGACAATTAATACTGAAAAGAACAAAAGCAGCAAAGGAAGTGTTTGGAATTTCTCCCAATAAAATAATTACTCCATATACTCTGACTCAAATTGATGAGTTAGCTAATGAGTTAAATACTTGGGCAATAATCATGTGCAAATCTAATATTTCATTTGATAATCACTTACCATCTAATCCTTTATTGTCTTTTTGATCATTTCATCCTGTAATTTTTCCAAAAATGACAAGAAAAACACCTATCATGAATGCTCCAAATATATTCACTGATGGGTCAAATAATGGTACAGCAGCAATAGTTACACCTGATCAAACTTTTAAATTTCTAGTACCCAAACAATCATCTCAAAAGGTAGAGCTTAATGCAGTATTACAAGCTTTTGTGATGTTTAAAGATTCTGTAATTAATTTATTTACCGATAGTCAGAATATAGTTAATGCTATAGTATCCCTTGAAGATGCTGGTAGGATTTCCCCTTCCTCTACGGTTTTCTCTTTGCTTTCCACTATACAAAGTCTAATCTTGGACAGAAAAGATCTGTTCTTTATAGGAAATATCAGAACACATACAGGATTGCCTGGAGCCCTTAG
This sequence comes from Callospermophilus lateralis, assembly GCF_048772815.1. NCBI lineage: Eukaryota > Metazoa > Chordata > Mammalia > Rodentia > Sciuridae > Callospermophilus > Callospermophilus lateralis. Next base: position 193,821 of record NW_027513259.1, on the reverse strand, counting down.
TTTGGACAATGATTTAGCAGATAAAACTACACATGACATACATATTTTCTCTATAGTAGAAGAAGCTACAAATTTTCATAAAAAGTTCTATGTCAATCCTAATAGTTTACAAAAGTGCTTTAAAATAACTAAGGAAAAATCTAGACAAATAATAAAACAATGTCAAAATTGTGTGACCTTTTTACCACACGTTAATCTTCGAGTCAATCCTAGAGGATTGATACCTAACCATATTTGGCAGATGAACGTCACAAACTTGCCAGAATTTGGAAAATTAAAATATTTGCATGTTACAGTTGATACTTCTTCTGGATTTTTGATGGGCTCCCTTCTTGTCGGAGAAAAAAACTAAAGATGTTATAGCTCATTGCTTACAAAATTTTGCCACTGTGGGTGTTCCAAAACAGTTAAAAACAGATAATGCCCCTGCTTATACTTCTACCTCTTTTAAACAATTTTGCTCATCATTTGGCATCACTCATATAACAGGAGTCCCATACAATCAGCAGGGACAAGGTATAGTTGAAAGAGCACATCAAACTATTAAAACGTACTTACTAAAGCAAAAAGAAGGAATTGGGAAGGGGTATATATTCCCCAAAGATAAACTTAAAATAACCCTTTTTACTCTAAACTTTTTAAATTTGGATTCAACAGGGCTTAGTGCTGCAGAAAGGCATATATGTCCAAAAAATGTACATAAGCCCAACGTACTTTGGAAGGATATTCTAACAGGACAATGGAAAGGTCCTGACCCAGTAATTGTCTGGAGTCAGGGGCCTGTTTGTGTGTTTTCACAGGGAGAACAGGAGCCGATTTGGATTCCAGAGAGATTAACTAAAGAGATTTCTACAGACCCAAAAGAAGATGATTTGGCTCAAATCAATTACAGCTGATATCCAGAACTCCAGTTTGGCTATTCTTACATCTGTGACAGAACCAGGATGTTTTTTTCAATATCTATTTTATTATTGCCCTTTCCCATATCATGAAGTTCTTTTTTGTTTTTTGAGCTCATACAGACCTAGGTTAATGTTTTGCTGATCAGTTTTATTTTTGGACTATAGAGTTTTCAGACTTTGCAATGGAGATTTCACATGTAAAAAGTTATAAAGCCTTTACTATTATGTTATGTGTTGTATGTATTATATTATGTGTGCACACTTGTGTTTTGTGTTATATGTTTGAATGTACATAACCATATATCATATGTGATGAGCGCTCATGAAAAAATGGATCCAAATATATTTTTTTTATTCACGTGATGTAAATATTTTAATTTAAATTGGGTAAACACCCGTTGAGGATTGTTTTAAAATGTGAACAAAAAGGGAGGTTAACAGATCTGTTTGCTTTCTTTCACCTTTCCTTTTCATTATATTTAATAAATCTCTTCAAGACAATGTAAATTGTTAAGAAAATTGTTTTCTTTTAGTGCCTTCTGGAATGTTACATAATTTTTTCTTTAGGCATTGTTGCCAGAATTCCTATCTTCATCCCAGTGCCTGTGAAGACAAAGATAAAACCAATCTACAGCTTCTGCAAAAGCCATCACTGAACTGCTTGCAGAACTTGCCTGGACTATGTATCACTTGTATGCATTGTGAACTCACCTGCATGCATTGTGATCAATATGTTGGTGCATCGACTTGTGGTAGTGTTGGGGTATTTTTGCTGATGATGTCATTGGTGGTACAATTTTTCCAAAAGGAGCCCTCAATTGGCTTGGTGTATCTTCCTCCCTTCTGCTTGTCATGGTTGTTCAGCTAAAATTTGGGGTCCAACAGAGATGAGACAAAGAACCTTACCCCCCCACTGGTACAAAGTCCTCTCCATAGGTGTGGCTGTATACTGGACCTGTAGTTAGTGACGGGTAAGATCCAGTTGCAATGGTACCAACCTAAGACTGGAGGCTGACACCTTGAGGTCAGCTCATTCGATAATGGGTAAGGACCATATGTACTATTGGACAACCTAAGGCAGGCATGGTCCCTAAGCCACATGCTTGTTGTTTAAACAGAGAGGGGGAGATGTTGAGAGCCACAGCCCGAGGGGCCAAAGAAAACTTTCAGACTGCCAGCTGATGGTTTGCTCACAGCGGCCCCAGCAACATCTAGCTGATTGGCTACTCTGCGGTGATGCCCATTGGGCTGTTTCCCCACCCTTTCAAACTACCAAGCTGCTCATTGGGGGACTTTTTTGGCTCTGCCCAAATGACCCAGCCAATCGAACTCAAGAGCAGGAGGAGTGGAGAGGTTGAGAGCTTGTGGGAAGCTGGTGGTGGCAGTTGTGCTCTGAGGGTATTTCCCGAGGAGCTATTTTTTTTGGCGTGTGTAGTTCTAAAAATAAAGTTAGTTTATTTGACAAGTGGCTCCTGAATTGTGCCCAGCCAGACTGTGGCAATCATAAATTGATGGAGAAAAACAACCAAAACAGAATAGAAATACAAGCAGTTCGGAGGAGGCATGGTGTATAGCTGGATTTACCTTTTGTATGATAAAGGGTAGGTGTTATTAATCTAGTCAATATTAAATTGAAATAATTCTCCGTGTGTTTTAAAGTTAACAAATATGTGAATACCTGTCTCCCTGTATCTGTAGCCTATTCAGCACATGTATTTTTGTATGCACATATAGAATCCTACCTGGTATCACATGTACATTTTTGTGAGGTGGCTGACTTGGCAGATACGAATTGTGAAAAGAGATCACTACTCCTAAACGTTTTTGCAATTGAAAATTAGAACTATGCGTGAGCTTCCTAGTTGAACAAGATAATACATAAATCCATGTTCAGTAAAATGAATATTTTTGGATCTGTGGATGATATATATTTCATGATGAATTTCGATTGGCATATATATTGCTACCATTTAATGTCTGTGCATTTGCGTGTGTGTGTGTGTGTGTGTGTGTGTGTATATATATATATATATATATATATATATATATATATATATATTCTCCAGATTTTTCAGCATATAAAATATATGTGTCTTATTATACAATCCCTAAATGCATTCATATTCATGCATGTGGATTTATAATCAAATGTTCACAAAATTATTCTCAGAAATATTCATCCACCTCAAATATATATTGTTTCCTAGTGCTGAAATCTAAATTCAGTGAATGGTGCATAGAAGTCATAATTTTTCTACAGAAACTGACCCACTTTAATATCAATGCAAGTAGATTACTATGGTACATGATGTGTATTTTGACGTTCATTTTTATTGAACACTGTTACATGACTATTTCTTCAGTTTATGCACATCATAGGATATATATTTCATTCACAAGTTTGCAAATTTATAGGCATTTGTTTCACTTTCTATCACTTCCTGCTTCAGTACACATGTATTCCTACATGTTTTTGACTGTTTTTTTCATGAGACTTCTTTTTATTTTAGGTTTCAATAATCACATTTGAAGCAAAACTCACACACTCTTCATGACAAACCATAACCCTAATATTACCATTAGATGTATAAATGGTTGTAATAAATGTATGTATATAAATATAAGATTTCCTGTATATTTTCAGATATCAATTCAATCCATTATTTAATGTTGGAACCAGTTATATTATTTATTCACAGTATGGTCTATTCATTCATTTTATCTATTTTCGTAGACACAGGGTATACCTATTTGTACACCCAATACTAATTTATACAACTTCAAAATATTGCCCACAGAATTAGTGGAAGAAATACTCATGTCACCTGAACTACATATACACTTTATCACACTAATATTCTGGACACAAAATGCAAAGTTCACACTTATGATTGTACCAAAGCCTAAATGGAAAGTGAGCATGGATTACTAAAAACAACCAAGTCCAGATTGCCTAATGCTCTCAAATGTCAATCGTATTGGTGCTAAATATTTGTTTCTCCGTAAGATTGTGTATTCAACCTCTACCCTGTTGAAAATGTCTAATCCTATCATTCAATTTATACATTGCCTGATTTCTTAATGTCTCTATTCATATCTGCTTCCCTATATATTTTCCCCAGTTCATCATTGTGACTGACTCTTCACATGTGCTGACATTTACGTTCATTCTCTACCGGAAACCCTATTGTTAAAGAACTTTTGGTCCAAATCCTATACTCACTCTTCTTCCTAAACCTACTGACTATCTTTCTAATCCTACCGACTACCCTTTTTGAGTGGATGGTTTCTTCTACATTTAATCATCCAATTTACAAGGTCCTATGCCATTGTTTATCAATTTATCTGAGACATTTGTGCAGAAGGTATTTCAAAGCTAAGTATCCCAATCAAGGTCCCAATGCTCTTCTGGGCTTCAAATCTTACGCAGACTTCTGTATTTATACTTATATTTCACCTATATATTCTTGTAAATATCACAGGTTCCCAATACCATTATTCGTCACACAGAATGATTCTTAACCCAAATTTAACCTGTTATTACCCTAACCATACACTGTTCCCTCAATCTAACTTTACAGAAAAGCAGGGACAGAGTTGGTCTTACATTACAGGAGTGTAGGGGATATTCCACCTGCTGAGAACCTCAAAGGTCCATGCAGAAATGATCCCTGGAGAAGTTGTAAGCAGTTATGAAGGACCTGAGGGAGGAAAAGACAACTTCCATGGTAAACAACCTGGTCAGGATGAAAGGATATGTCTGAATCAGCCTCTTTCATCTTAATGTAGAGAAGATGGACCAAACCAGGCTTGTGTGGAGAGCTGTTCCCGGGTGCCTATGGTGAAATACCATTCTAACTTGTGAAAATGTCACAGGAAGTAGGGGTACCCTGCACCTCTTGGGACCCTTGGAAGCAACTGTTAGGACAAAGTGGTTGCCAAGGCAGTGACTTCATTAACTTCCTGAAGGAAGTTACCTCACATGACTTCCTTGGTGATGGAACTCTCTAAATTTGGGATTCAGGAAGTCAGGCAACCACAGCCAGTCCCAGTCCCAGTCCCAGTGGTCTCACTTGTTTGGGTTAACCAAGGACAGAGTCAGTCTTTCTTGGTACCTAGTGATGTGAGGATGGCCAAATGCCAGGAAAGCTAAGAAGAGGGGCCTTTCCTGAGAAAGAAGGTAGTGGCTCACCACTGGCTTCTGACAACTTCACAGATTTGGCCAAGGAGACCAGAACAGAGGCAGCACAGTCCACTTCGGGGAAATATAGTATGGCCCACCCGTCAGAGGACACTCCGGATAGTCACAGACCTACTTTGGGGAAGGAGGTGCCTTTTTGAGTGTGGGTGTGAGTTTGTGGTTTTCTCTCATGTTCTGAGAATAGGTAGCAAAGGCAATTTGTTTGGTTTGGAGAAGACTGTTTCTAGTATGTTCTCTGACAAGGTGAGTGTTTCTATTACTGTGTATCCCACTCTGTCCGTGGTTGTAGTATTAGAAAAAGAATGCATCAATGGGTGTGTTCTGTCTAGTAGAAAGCTTCCCTGCATTCATACTGCCAATTTATGAATGGACTGCGGCTAGCCTTATCAATGGGCAAAACCTACTATCTTCCTAAATTCCTGTTTTCTTCCTGAATTCTGGACACTCTCCAGAATAGGCTCATGGTTTTGTGTCCAAGATATGTACCACCTCCAAGCTCTGTCACATGGCCATGTACTGGATAGCTGAAGGGAATGGTGAGCATCTCAGAAAACTCAGATATCCGGGTGACCAGGAAAGTCTCAGTGGGGAAACCCTGCTTTGGGCCTTTTGCTTACCTATTTTTCTGTTGCCCTGAATGCAAGGAAAGTCTTTGGCTCAGGCCACCCCTTTGTGAAGCCTGAAGAAAACAGTATTCAAATGGAAATGAATGGGGATCACCTGTGGCTCTTTGCTTAATTGGAAAGAGATGTGTCTGAATAAGCCTCTTGGCCCTGTGTGAAGCTGAGGCTTAGATTGTCAGCACCTGATGGATCTAAAGAAAGATCCCATGTTTGCATCCATAACCAAAATTCAAAAAATCAGTCATTGTGGATGAAGTCTCTCACCTTCCTCTGTTAGGTTCCTGACCTCCATCAAGTGTGAATATGGACCCTTGGGTCAAATGAGTTCTTCAAAGCCCTGCAGATGTGCTAGTGTTCTCTCATGAATACAAACCACATAAAGAATCTATACCTGACAGTCAGTAGGCCTCAAATAGTAGAAGCAGAGCAGTAATAATGGCAGGCCTATTTGATCACTCCTGGTTCACAGGAAGGGTGCCCAGGCCACACTGACTTTAGGCAAATGAGGGGCAAGGGAGCTTATATTGGACACTGTCCTGAGCTGCATCACTCATGGAAACCTCTAGCCAGAAGTTATGATCAGTGTCTATATGGAAGAAAATGAGGGCCATGTGGGAATGTTTTGCCTATAATTGTGGTCATTTTTGTGGCAGTTGGAAGAGATGAGTGGGTCCGCCAGGGCTGGAACTCTTGGGTAATTCCCCTTATAGACTGAGTTCTGGAACTGACCTCAGAGAAGTATTGCCATGAATTGTGTTGGGATTTTAGGAGGCCACGCATGAGATTCACCCTTGGATTCGGAAATCTAGTCCCAGGTTGGTTTTCCACAGAGCACTGGGAATCTCAGGCAGGATATCACTTGATTTTATTATGAAAAACTTGGCAGCCATAGTGGAGAGCCAAAACACAAATGGACCTCACATTGTAGAGTTCAATGTGCCTGGCTTCATGTGACCTTTTGGCCACTCTTTGGGAAGACTTGCCTGTGAGCGTTCTCCAGAGATTTCATTGAAATGAGCTTCCTCACCATTTAATTGTTCCTGAATGAATTGAAACCCACAGTGCCTCCAACTTCATCCTTGAAAAATGGCTATCTCATGCAACAGCAAAGGGTTTATTGGGGGTCCAGCATGTGGGGGATCAGAGCTAACTTGAATAGAGCAGAGTGCCCTGAGAAGAGCTTAAGCAGAGCTTATATACTTTCCTTGGGGAGGGCAGGGAGCGAAGTGTTTTGATGGGTAAGGGCGAGTGGGCGGTTTGCGTTCAACCGGGTGAAGGAGTACATTCTGCAGTTTAGCAGTTGGGGACAGGACATTCTGGAAACAAGATTAGCAAACAGTTCTCAAGATTTCAAGAGTGTTTTGTTAAGCATACAGAAAAAAAGTGACAAGTACCTATTTTATTAACCTTTCATTCCTCACTTCTTCTTCTATCTACTTTTAATCATAAAAGTGATCATTGGGGGGTGTCACATTCAATGTCTTCTAGTGGAGTATTACCATAAGTTTAACTTGTCCAATTTGAGCTTGGAGAAAAGAAATTACACGGTTGAGCAAAGAGGGTTTTATAGTTAGCAATATTATGGAGATTATTTTGGACAGGCCAGGGTTGTTAAAAAGTAGTCAAACAGGGGGACTATGTGAACCAAGACTCAAACCACCCTTTTTTGTCCTCTCACTCTCTCATTGACGCTCTTCAGGGTGTCTTTTTAATTTAATCATAATTTTTTTACAACTCCATTATGCTCGGAATAAACACAACATTCTTCCCAGGAAATGACAAGTACCTATTTTATTAACCTTTCACTACCGAATAACCCTTTTTGACTGGATGTTCCCTTCGACATTCAATCATCCAAGGTACAAGGTCCAATGCCATTGTATATTGATTAATCTGACACAACTGTGCAGAACCTAATTCAAAGCTAAGTATCCCAATCAGGGGCCCAATGCTCTTCTGGGCTTCAAATCTTACGTAGATTTCTGTTTTCATACATATATTTCACCTATATATTCTCATACATATCGCAGGTTCCCAATACCATTATTCATCCAGCAGAATGATTCCTACCCCAAATCAAACATGTTATTAACCCTAACCATACACTGTTCCCTCAATCTAACATTGCAGAACAGCAGGGACAGAGTTGGTCCTACAATACAGAAATGTAGTGGATCTTCCACCTGCTGAAAACCTCAAAGGTCCATGCAGAAATGATCCCTGGAGAACATGTAGGCAGCTATGAAGGACCTGGGAGAGTAAAAGTCATCTTCCATGGCAAACTACCTGGTCAGGATGAAGAACTGTGTCTCATTCAGGCTCTCTCTTCTTAATGTAGACAAGATGGACCAAACAAGGCCTGTGTGGATAGCTGTTCCTGGGTTCCTATGGTTGATATACCGATCTAACTTGTGAAAGTGTCAGAGGAAGTATGGAAGCAACTATTAGGACAAAGTGGTTGCTAAGGTAGTGACCTCATTCACTTCCTGAAGGAAGTGACCTCACCTCACTTCCTTGGTGATGGAACTCTCTTAACTTGGGATCCAAGAAGCCAGGCATCCAGAACCAGTCCCAGTCCCAGTCACAGTGGGATCACTTGTTTAGTTTTACCAAGGACAGAGTCACTCTTTCTGGGTACCTACTGATGTGAGGATGGTCAAATGCCAGGAAAGCTCTGAGAGGGGCCTTTCCTGAGAAAGCAGGTAGTGGCTCACTGCTGGCTTCTGACTACTTCACAAAGTTGGCCAAGGAGACCAGATCTGAGAAAGGACAGGCCATTTGGGTGGAACATAGTATGGCCTAGCAGTCAGAGGACACTCCGGATAGTCACAGACCTACTTGGGGAAAGGAGATGCCATTGTGGGTGTGGGTGTGGGTTTGTGGTTTTGTCTCATGTTCTGAGAATAGGTAGCAGTGGCAGTTTGTTTGGTTTGCAGTGAACTATTTCTACTAAGTCGTTTCACAAGGCATGTGATTCTATATCTGTGTACCTCACTGTGTACGTGGTTGTAGACATTAGAAAAAAGAATGCATCAATGGATGTGTCCTGTCTACTAGAATGCTTCCCAGCATTTATCCTGATGAATTAATGAATGGACCAGGGCTTGCCTTATCAATGGCCAACATCTGCTATCTTCCTAAGTTCCTGTTTTCTTCTGGAATTCTGGCCACTCTCCAGAATAGGCTCATGGTTTTGTGTCCAAGATATGTACCACCTCCAAGCTCTGTCACATGGTTATGTACTGAATAGCTGAAGGGAATGGTGAGCATCTCAGAAAACGTAGATATCAGTGTGACTACTAACCTCTCAGTGGAGAAACCCTGCTTTGGGCCTTTTGCTTATAAAATCTTCTTTTGCCCTGAAAGTCAGGAAGGTCTTTGCCTCATGCCAACCCTTTGTGAAGCCTGAAGAAAACAGTTTTCAAATGGAAATGAATGGGCATCACCTGTGGCTCTTTGCTTAATTGCTTTGGAAAGGAATGTGTCTGAATCAGGCTCTTGGCCCTGTGTGAGTCTGTGACTTAGATTGTCAGCACCTGATGGATGTAAAGAAAGATCCCATGTGTGCATCCAAAACCAAAATGGCCAAAAGAGCAGTCATTGTGGATGAAGTCTCTCGCCTTTCTCTGTAAGGTTCCTGATCTCCATCAAGTGAGAATAGGGATCCATTGGATCAAATGAGTTCTTCAAAGCTCTGCAGAGGCTAGCACATTGCGGCTTGCTTTTTCTCATAACTCAAATACACATAAAGGATCTAAACCCCACAATCAGTAGGCCTCAAATTGTAGAAGCGGAGCAGTATCAAATGCAGGCCTATTGGATCACTCCTGGTTCACAGGAAGGGTGTCAGGACACTCGAACATTAGGCAAATGAGGGGCAAAAGAGCTTATTTTGGACACTGTCTTGGACTGTGCCCCTCATGGAAACCTCTAGCAAGAGTTATGATGAGTGTCTATATGGAAGAAAATGAGGGCCATGTGGGAGTGTTTTGGTTTCAATTGTGTTCATTTGTGTGGCGGTTGGAAGAGATGACTTGGTTCACCTTGGCTTGAACTCTCGTGTGATTCCCCATAGAGACTGAGTTCTGAAACTCACCTCAGAGAAGTATTGCCATTAATTGTGTTGGGATTTTAGGAGGCCACGCATGAGAGTCGCCCTTGGAAACTGAGATATAGGCCCAAGGTGCCTTTCCACAGAGCACTGGCAATCTCAGCCAGGATAATACATGATTATATTCTTAAAAACATGGCAGCCATAGTTGAGAATCAAAACAAACATGGACCTCACAGTGTAGAACTCGATAAGCCTGGCTTCATGTGACCTTTTTGCCACTCTTTGGAAAGCCTTGCCTGTTAGTGTTCTCCAAAGATTTCATTGAATTGAGCTTCCTCACCATTTAATGGTTCCAGAATGAATTGAAACCGACAGTGCTTCCAACTTCAATCTTGAAAAATGCCCAGATAAATACCATGAAATTTTTGAATTTCCCATGACCAGGTCGCACTGGGGAACCTGTGGATGTCCTACGTCTGATCATGAGTGTATCAGGCAGTGCCTTGATTGACAGGGATTCATAAAAATGATGTAGAACAGCGATACCAGTAAGTTGAACCCTGCTGAGTCGAGGGCCTAGAGCAGAGGTGGGAAGGTGTATGATAAAACATCTGTGTGGGCCAATGTGAATCTGCCATTGGCTTCCAAATGGCTTGTGACTGACATGGTGCAACCAGCAGAATGTTCTATGTAAAAGCATATTTTTATATGGAGAGGTTTCAGGGCAATGTTCAGAACCAGGTTGCTATTGACAAGAGGGCAAGCTATGGGGGATAGAAGCCTGGTTGGTGCATTCTCCTGAGAACCCTGACCCACCGCACATGACAAAACTCCCTCCAGCACTGTGTCCCAGTTGAACTTCTTGTATATCATGAAGCAAATACCAAACTCCCAGTGCAGCAACAAGAAACACCTTGAAAATTGGAGGATGACCAAATGGCTTCACAGTCCACATGGGGAGACACTTAGCCCACATTGGCCACAATTGACCTACAAAGAGAGAAATCAGCACTGCTGCCTCATGTTCATTGGAAAATAAGAAACCATGTTCTCCAGGTCACATAGATGCAGACCCAGCTTTGATGGGCTCACTAGAGAGAAAGCAAAAGCTCCTTACAAAAACATATATTTCAAGTGCCCAACCTCATAGGCAGTTTCTCAAGAAGTCTTTAGGGCACCAGAGCTCCATGTTTTTGGAAAGTTTACCCTGTCCCTTACTTTGGGTAACTCCTCTAACACCTCCAAAGTTGTGAACTCCTGAGCATATTCCATTCTAGATATGTATTCACAGATTTTCTACCTCTTCTCTTCTCATTATGTACTACTTGGGGTGGAGGTAATGACAATGCATTGTTCTGGATGAGAGTAAGAAGATTTTTGTGTACCACATATTTGCATACACTTTGGATTAATTTTCCAATTTTCCATTCGACATACTGAATCCCTGACACTAAACCATACCCTACTAGACTCTGACTGCTTATCCTAATATGATTGAGAAAAATAACTCAAACAGAATAGAAATAAAAGAAGTTCAGAGGAGGGGTGGTGTATAGTTGGGCTTGCCTTTTGCAATATATAGGGTAGGAGTTATAAATCTAGTCAATTTTTAATTGAAGTAGTTCTCAGTGTGTTTTTAAAGTTAACAAATAGGTGAATCCCTGTCTCCGTTTATCTGTAGCCTATTCAGCACATGCTTTTGTATATGCACATATAGAATCCTACCTGGTATCACACGTATACACTTGTGAGGTGGCCAGCTTGGCAGATACAAATTGTGAGAAAAGATCACTCCTCCTAATCGCTGTTGGAACTGAAAATTCAACCTATGGGGGAGCTTCCTAGTTAAACAGCATTATACATAAATCCATGTTCAGTAATATAAATATTTTTTGGATCTTTGGACGATATATATATCTCATGATGAATTTTGATTGTCATATATATTGCTACTTTTTAATGTCTCTGTGTGGGTTTTGTGTGTGTGTGTGTGTGTATATATATATATATATATATATATATATATATATATATATACGCTCTAGATTTTTCAAAACCTGAAATATATGCGTCTTATTATGCACTGCCTAAATTCATTCATGTTCATCTATGTGGATTTCTAATCAACTTTTCACAAGATTATTCTCAGAAATATTCATCCACCTGAAATACATATTTGTTTCCTAGTACTGAAAACTAAATTCAGTGAATGTTGCACACAAATTCTAATATTTCTACAGTAACTTACCCAGCTTAACATCAATGCAAGTACATTCCTATGTTCCATGATGTCTATTTTGACGTTCATTTTTATTCAACACTGGTACATTACTTTTTCTTCATTTTATGCACATCATAGGATATATATTTCTTGCACAAGTTATCAAATTTATAGGCATTTGTTTCACTTTCAATCACTTCCTGCTTCAGAACACATGTATTCCTCCAGGTTTCTTGATAGTTTTTTTCATGAGACATCTTTCCAAACACATTATTTTCGATTTCCATAATCACTTTTGAAGCAAACTCACACACCCATCATGATACACCCTAACCCTATTATTACCATTTGATGTATAACTTGTTGGAATGAATGATTGTATATGAACATAAAATTTCTTATATATTTTCATATATCAATTCAATCTATTATTAAAAGTGGAACCAGTTATATTGTTTATTCACAGTATGGTCTATTAAGGCATCATCTCTATATTCATACATACAGGGTACACCTAAATGTATCCCCAATACTAATTTATAAGTCTTTAAAATATTGCTTTCAGAAATGGTGGAAGAAATACTATAGTCACCTGATATACATATACATTTCATCACAGTAATATTCCTGACACAAAAGGCAAGGGTCACACTTATGATTGTACCAAAGCCTAAATTGAATTTGAGCATGTATTACTAACAACATCCATGTCCTGGTTCCCTAATGCTCTCAAATATCATTCCTATTGGTGACGACATATCTGTTTCTTCCTAAGATTATATATTGAACCATAACTCTGTTAAAAATGTCTTATCCTACAACTCACGTTGTACTTTGCCTAATTTTCTAATGTCTCCATTGATATCTGCTTTCAAACACTTTTTCTCCAGTTCATCATTGGGAATGTCCCTTCAAATGTGCTGACATTTACATTCACTCTCTCACCAAAACCGTATTGCTAAAGAACATTTGGTCCAACTCCTAGACTCACTCAAATGTGTTCTTCAAAGCCCTGCAGAGGGCAGCCCAGAGGTGCTTGGGTTGTCTCATGACTCCAATTCACATAAAGAATCTAAACCCTACAGTCAGTAGGCCTCAAATTGGAGAAGCAGAGCAGTATTAATTGAAGGCCTATTTGATCACTCCTGGTTCACAGGAAGCGTGTCCAGGCCACCCTGACTTTAGGCAAATGAGGTGCAAGGGAGCTTATTGTGGACACTGTCTTGCGCTGCGCCCCTCATGGAAACCTCCAGCCAGAGGTTATGATGAGTGTCTATATGGAAGAAGATGAGGGCCATGTGGGAGTGTTTTGGTTTTAAATGTGGTCATTTGTGCGGTGGTTGAAAGAGATGACTGGGTCCACCTGGGCTTGAACTCTGGTGTGATTCCCCTTAGAAATGGACTTTTGGAAATGACGTTAGAGATGTATTGCCATGAATTGTGTTGGGATTTTAGGAGGAGAAGCATGAGATTCGACCACGCATGACAGTAGGCCTCAAATTGGGAACACAGAACATTTTGTCCAAATCCTTTATTCACTCTTCTTTTTAATCCTATTGTCTAACTTCCTAATTCTAGATAAATACCACGGTATATTTGAAATTCCAATGACCAGGTGGCACTGGAGAATATTTGGATGTCCTGTTGCTGATCATGAGTGTACCAGACAGTGCCTTGATTGACTGGGTTTCATGAAAATGGTGTAGAACAGAGATGCCAGTAAGTTGGAGTCTGCTGAGTAGTTGGCCTAGAGCAGTGGTGTGCAGGTGTGTCATAAAACATCTGTGGTGGGGTCATGTGGATCTTCCATTGACTTCCAAATGGCTTGTGGCTGACATAGTGTAGCCAACAGACCCTTATATGTAAAGGCATCTTGTTATATCGAGAGGTTTAAGGGAAATTTTAGGAATAAGGTTGCTATGGTCAAGGGCACAAGCTACGTGAAATAGAAGACATTTTGGTGCATTTTCCTGCAGACCCTGACCCACCACACCTGACAGAACTCCCTCTAGCACTTTGTCCCAGTTGAACTCATTGTATTTTGTGAAGTAAATACCATACTCCCAGTGAAGCAGCAAGAAACACCACAGAAAGTGGAGGATGACCAAATGGCTTCACAGTCCACACGGGGAGACACTTAGCCCCCAGTGGTCACAGTTTACCTACAAAGAGAGAATTCAGCAACTGCTCCCTCATGTTCATTATAAAATAAGAAACCATGTCCTCCAGGTCACATAGATGCAGACCCAGCTTTGATGGTCTCACTACAAAGAGAGAAGAACATATATTTCAAGGGCCAAATCTCAGAGGCAGTCTCTCAAGAAGTCTTTAGACAAGAAGAGCTCCATGTTTGTGGAGTGTTTACCCTGATCCTTACTTTGGAAACTCCTCTACCAACTCCAAGGTTGTGAACTCCTGAGCATCTTCCATTCCAGTTATGTATTCATAGATTTTCTAACTCTCCTCCTATAACTGTGTCTTATTGGGGCGAAGGTAATGTCATGGCATTGTTCTGGATGAGAGTTGGAATATTATTCTGTGGCACATATTTGCATACACATTGAATTCATTTTCCTATTTTCCAATCAAAATACCGAAATCATGACACTAACCTGTACCCTACTAGACTCTCACTACTAATCCTAATATGATGGAGAAAAAAAACCCAAATACAAGCATTTTAGTGGACGCATGGTATATATTTGGACTTGCCTTTTGCATGATAAAGGGTAGGTGTTATAAATCTAGTAAATTTTTGTTTAAAACAATTTTTCATGTGTTTTTAAATTAACAAATATGTGAATTCCTGTCTCCCTTTCTGTATATACTATTTAGCACATGTATTTTTTCATGCACATATAAAATCCTACCTGGTATCACAGGTTAATTTTTGTGTGTTGTCTGACTTGGCAGATTCAAATTGTGAGAAGAGATCACTCCTCCTACCCTACTAGACTCTGACTACTAATCCTAATATGATGGAGAAAAATAACCGAAACAGAATGGAAATACAAGCAGTTCAGTGGAGGCATGGTGGATATTTGGACTTGCCTTTTGCATGATAAAGTGTTGGTGTTATAAATCTAGTCAATTTTTGCTTAAAATAGTTCTCCATGTGTTTTTAAAATTATCAAATATGTGAATTACTGTCTCCCTTTCGCTATAGACTACTAAGCACATGTGTATTTATATGCACATATAGAATCCTACCTGGTATCACAGGTTAATTTTTGTGTGTTGTCTGACTTGGCAGATACAACTTGTGAGAAGAGATCACTCCTACTAACCACTGTTGAAACTGAAAATTCAACTTATGGGTGAGCTTCCTAGTTGAAAACATTATTCATAAATGCATGTTAAGTAAAATAAATATTTTTGCATATTTGAATGATATATATTTCATGATGAATATCGATTAGCATATGTATTGCTACTTTTTAATGTCTGTGTGTGTGTTTTGTATATATATATATATATATATATATATATATATATATATATATATATATACACTCTCCAGATTTTTCGAAATATGAAATATATGTGTCTTATATACACTCCATAAATTCATCCATGTTCATGTATTTAGATTTATAATCAATTTTTCACAAGATTATTCTCAGAAATATTTATACACCTGAAATATATATTTGTTTCCAAGTACTGAAAACTAACTTCAGTGAAAGGTACATACGAATCCTAATATTTCTAGAGTAACTGACCCAGTTTAACATCAATGCAAGTAGACTCCTATGGGACATGATGTGTATTTTGACGTTCATTTTTTTCAACACTGGTACATTACTATTTCTTCAGTTTATGCACATCATAGAATATATATATATATATCATCCACAAGTTCACAAATTTGTAGGCATTTGTTTCACTGTCAATCACTTCCTGCTTCAGAACACATGTATTCTTCCATGTTTCTTGACTGGTCTTTTCATGAGACTTCTTTCCAAAAATAATATTTTTTAGTTCCATTGTAAGATTAAAGCAAAACTCACACACCCTTCAGGATAAACCATAACCCTAGTATTAACATTAGATGTATGACTGGTTGGAATGAATGTATGTATATCAATATAAGATTTCCTGAATATTTTCAGATATCAACTCAATACATTACTTAAAGTTGGAAGAAGTCGCATTATTTATTCACAGTATGGCCTATTCATGCATTATCTCTATATTTATAGACACAGGGTACATCTATTTTTGCCCACAATACTAATTTATACATATTCAAAATATTGCTCCAAGAAATGGTGGAAGAAATACTCATGTAAGCTGATCTACATATACATTTTATCACAGTAATATTCTGGTCAGAAAATGCAAATATCACACTTATGATTGTACCAAAGCCTAAATGGAAAATGAACATGGCTTACTAAAAACATCCATGTGCAGGTTGCCTAATGCTCCCACTTGTCAATCTTGTTGGGGACTACATATTTGTTTCTTTCTAAGATTATATATTCAAACTCAATCCTATTGAAAATGTCTTATCCTATCTCTCACTTTACACTTTGCCTGATTTCCTAATGTCTCTATCGATATTAGCTTTCTAACATATTTTCCCCTGTTCATAATTTTGACTGACTCTTCACACGTGCTGACATTTACATTCACTGTCTACCCGAAAACCTATTGCTAAAGAAATTTTGGTCCAAATCTTATACTCACTCTTCTTTCTAAACTTACCAACTGTCTTTCTAATACTACCGACTATTCCTTTTTGCCTGGATGTTCTCTTCGACATTCAATCATCCAAGGTACAAGGTCCTATAACATTGTATATCGATTAATCTGAGACATCTGTGCAGAACATAATTCAAAGCTAAGTATCCCAAATGAAGGGCCTAATGCCCTTCTGGGCTTCAAATCTAAATAGATTTCTGTTTTCATACTTATATTTTACCTATATATTTTTGTAAATATTGTAGGTTCCCAATGCCATTATTAATCCAGCAGAATGACTCCTCACCCAAATTGAACCTGTTATTAACCCTAACCATACACTGTTCCCTCAATCTACGTTTACAGAAGACCAGGGACAGAGTTGGTTTTACAATACAGGAATGTAGAGCATCTTTAACCTGCTGAGAACCTCAATGGTCCAAGCAGAAATGATCCCTGGAGAACTTGTAGGGAGCTTTTTAGGACCTGAGAGAGCAAAAGTCATCTTCCATTGCAGACAACCTGGTCAGGATGAAGGAATGTGTCTGAATAAGCCTCTCTCTTTTTAATGTAGAGAATATGGACCAAACCTGGACTCTGGGGAGAGCTGTTCCTGGTTTCCTATGGTTGATATTCCATTCTAACTTATGAAAGTGTCACAGAAAGTAGGGGCATCCTCTATCTCATGGGACCCTTGGAAGCAACTGTTAGGACAAAGTGGTTGCCAAGGTAGTGACTTCATTCAATTCTTGAAGGAAGTGACCTACCTCACTTCCTTGGTGATGGAACTCTCTGAATTTGGGATCCAGGAAGCCAGGCACACAGAACCAGTCTCAGTCTCAATTCCAGTGGACTCACATGTTTGGATTTACCAATGACAGAGTCAGTCTCTCTTGGTACCTACTGATGTGAGGATGGCCAAATGCCAGGAGAGCTCTCAAGAGGGGACGTTCCTGAGAAAGCAGTTAGTGACTCACCACTGGCTCCTGACAACTTCACAGATTTGAACAAAGAGATCAGATCTGAGACAGGACAGGCCATTTCATGGGTACATAGAATGGCCAACAAGTCAGAGGACACTCCGGATTGTCACAGACCTACTTGGGGGAAGGATATGCCTTTGTGGATGTGGGTGAAAGTTTGTGGTTTTGTCTCATGTTCTGAGAATAGGTAGGGAAGGCAGTTTGTTTGGTATTCAGTGGAGAGTTTCTAGTAAGTCGTTTGACATGGCGAGTGTTTCTATGTCTGTGTATACCACTGTGTCCGTGGTTGTAGACATTAGAAAAGAGAATGCATTAATGGATGTGTCCTCTCTAGTGGAAAGCTTCTCAGGATTAATCTTTCCCAATTTATGAATGGACTGCGGCTTGACTTGTGGATGGGCAACACCTACAATCTTCCTAAGTTCCTGATTTCTTCCTGAATTCTGGCCACTCTCCAGAATAGGCTCATGGTTTTGTGTCCAAGATATGTACCACCTCCAAGCTCTGTGACATGTCCATGTACTGGTGAGCTGAAGAGAATGGGGAGCATCTCAGAAAACTCAGATATCAGTGTGACCAGGAAAGTCTCAGTGGAGAAACCCTGCTTTGGGCCTTTTGCTTCCCTATTGTTCTGTAGCACTGAATGTCAGAATGGTCTTTGCCTCAGGGCACCCCTTTGTGAAACCTGAAGAAAACAGTTTTCAAATGGACATTAATGTGCATCACCTGTGGCTCTTTGCTTAATGCTTTGGAAAGGGGTGTGTCTGAATTAGCCTCTTGGCCTTGTGTGTGGCTGTGACTTAGATTCTCAGTGCCTGATGGATCTAAAGAAAAATCCCATGTGTGCATACAAAACCAAAATGGCAAAAAAGATCAGTCATTGTGGATAAAGACTCTTTCCTTCCTCTGTTAGGTTCCTGACCTCTTCCAAGTGAGAATAGGGATTCTTTAGGGTCAAATGAGTTCTTCAAAGCCCTGCAGATGTGCTTGGGTTTTCTCATGAATCCAAATCACATAAAATGTCTATACCTGACAGTCAGTAGTCCTCAAATTGGAGAAACAGAGCAGTATAAAAAGCAGGCTCATTTAATAACTCCTGGTTCACAGGAAGGGTGTTTCGGCCACCCTGATTTTAGGCAAATGAGGGGCCAAGGAGCTTATTGTGGATACTTTTTTTGGCTGTGTCCCTTATGGAAACCTCCAGCCAGAGGTTTTGATAAGTGTCTATATGGAAGAAGATGAGGGCCATGTGGGAGTGTTTTGGTTTTAATTGTAGTCATTTGTGTTGTGGTTGGAAGAGATGACTGGGTCCACCTGGGCTTGAACTCTGGTGTGATTCCCCATAGACAGTGAGTTCTGGAACTGACCTCAGAGAAGTATTTCCATGAATTGTGTTGGGATTTTAGGAGGCCACGCATGAGTGTCGCCTTTGGATACTGAGATATAGTCCCAGGGTGGCTAAGTTGATATCAAAACACTCATGGACCTCAATTGTAGACCTCAATGGGCCGGGTTTCATTTGACCTTTTGGACTCTCTTTGGGAAGCCTTGCCTATGAGAGTTCTGCAGAGTTTTTATTGAAATGAGCTTCCTCACCATTTAGTGGTTCCTGAATGAATAGAAACCCACAGTGCATCCAACTTCATTATTGAAAAATGGCTAGAAAATACCATTAAATTTTTGAAATTCAAATGACCAGGTGGCTTGCAGATCTTTTGGATGTCCCATTGCTGATCATGAGTGTACCAGACAGTGCCTTGATTCATTGGGTTTCATGAAAATGGTGTAGAACAGAGATGCCAGTAAGATGGAGCCCGCTGAGTAGCGGGCCTAGAGCAGTGGTGGGCAGGTGTGTGATAAAACATCTGTGGTGGGGCCATGTGGATCTGCCATTGGATTTCAAATGTCTTGAGATGGACATAGTGCAGGCAGGAGACCATTATAAGTAAAGTCATCTTGTTATATGGAGAGGTTTCAGGGTAATATACAGAATCAGGTTGCTATGGTCAAGGGGGCAAGCTATGCGGTATATAGGCCAGTTTGGTGCATGCTCATGCATACCCTGACACACCACAAGTGACAGAACTCCCTCCAGCACTGTGTCCCAGTTGAACTCGTTGTATTTTGTGAAGCAAATATCAAATTCTCAGTGCAGGAGCAAGGAACACCAGGAAAAGTGGAGGATGACCAAATGGTTTCACAGTCTACACAGGGAGACACTAGGCCCCCAGTGGCCACAGTTTAAAATACTGAATCCCTGACACTACAACCTACCCTACTAGACTCTGACTACTAATCCTAATAAGATGGAGAAAAAGTACCCAAAAAAGTATAGAAATACTAGCAGTTCAGAGGAGGCATGTTGTATAGTTGGACGGGCCTTTTGCATTATATAGGGTAGGAGTTATAAATCAAGTCAATTTTTTGTTGAAATAGTTCTCCATGTGAATTTAAAGTTAACAAATATGTGAATTCCTGTCTCCCTTTCTATGTAGCCTATTCAGCACATGTATTTTTATATGCACATATAGAATCCTACCTGGTCCCACACGTACATTCTTGGGAGGTGGCTGAATTTTCAGACACAAATTGTGAGAAGAGATCACTCCTCCTAAATGCTGTTGGAAATGAAAATTCAACATATGTGTGAGCTTCCTTTTTAAACTAAATTATGTATAACTTTTTGTAATGAATGTATGAACGTATATATCAATATTAGATATCCTATATTTTTTCAGATATCAATTCAATCCACTATTTAAAGTTGGAACTAGTTATATTATTTATTCACTGAATGGTCTATTCATACAATATCTCTATATTCATAGACACAGGGTACACCTATTTGTGCCCCCAATACTAATTTATATATGTTCAAAATATTGCTCCCAGAAATGGTGGAAGAAATACTCATGTCACATGATATACATATACATTTTATCACAGTAATATTCTGGACACAAAAAGCAAATATCACACTAATGATTGTACCAATGTAAAGGTCATTTGAGCGTCGGAGGAAGAGACCACCAAAAGATTGTCTCATGCAACAGCAAAGGGTTTATTGGGGGTCCAGCATGCTGGGGCTCAGAGCTCAGTTGTATAGAGAAGAGAGCCCTGAGAACAGCTTAAGCAGAGCTTATTTACTTTCCTTGGAGAGGTCAGGGAGGGAAGTTTATTGATGGTTCAGGGCGAGTGGCCGGTTTGCGTGCAACCGGGTGAGGGAGAACAATCTGCAGTTTAGCAGTTGGGGACTGCACATTCTGGGAATAAGATTAGCAAATAGCTCTCAAGATTTCAACAGTGTTTTGTTAAGCATACAGAAAAACAGGAAGTGACAAATACCTTTTTTATTAACCTTTCATTCCCCACTTCTTCTCGTTACTTTTAATCATAAATGTGATCATTGGACGGTGTCATATTTTATGCCTGCTAGTGGCGTATATTTTTGTCTGATTACCAAAAGTTTAACTTGTCCAATTTGAGCTTGAAGAAATGAAACTACATGGTGGAGCAAGCAAGTTCCTACAGTTAGCAAATAATGAGGATTATTAATGGACCAGCCAGGGCTGATAAAAGCGTAGTTAACCCGGGGGACTATGTTAACGAAGACTCAAACCACCCTTTTTGGGCCTCTCTCTTTCGTTGACGCTCTTCAAGGTGTCTTCTTAATTTACTCATATATTCTTTTACAACCAGTATGGTCGGCATAAAAAAACATTGTTCCCTCAATGTAGCATAAATGCCCCCTTTTCTCATGAAAAGGAGTTCCAACCCTCGCCTGTTCTGTTATACAACTTTAGAGAGAGAGGTTCAAGATTCCTGTAAAGCTGTGATGGAGGTTTTTACTATCTTTAAGATTTTGTATACTGCTCCTTCTAATTGGGTCATTTCTTGTGTCCCATGAACTAGAGCAGTGGTTCCTGTGCCCACCCCTGCAGCAATTCCTATTCCCAAAAGGATCGCTAAAGTGAGGAAAACAGGTTCCTGGCAGAACCGGGTTGTATGCCCCACTATTTGAACTTTAAATGATACTGTGTCATGATAGAGCACTCTGGGAAACATCTGCATCATTACATTATTAATCATATCTGTTGACCATTTTATGAAAACATAAACAATGTTTAAGTATATAGAATTATACTGTTTTAGGTATGGAAAAGGCAAGGTACCTAAGATAGAATGGAAGACAGGGAAACAGTTATATTTAGTTGCAACCTGATTTAGAAGGCATTGCTTCTGTTGTAATCAATGAATCCCCTGAACCTCAAGTTTAGTTAGTTTCATAATTTTGTACCCAACATGTAAGGGAAGGGGCTCAGAAGTTCACAGTCTGCAGAATTTCACAAAAAGAAGATTTTTTTTTTCCCTCTGTTCTGGGCAAGTAACATTGTTAAGGACACCTAAGCTTTTTTCTTCTCTCTTTTTTTTTTCTACCTGCCAGCTGTTACCATGGAGCCCAGTTGGTAACTTCTTTATCTTAGAAATGTAGCCATCTCTTTGAAGCCCCAGCTCAAGGACAGGGGCCTTGTTCACATATTTTGTTAAAAACTAGTATGGGGGTGTCTAGCTTAGGAGTGTTGATTTTTCAAGCCAGTGCCCAAGTAGAACAGGCAACACGAAAACAGGAAGTTTATCTACATTGAACTCTTTTATAGGGTCTCTTTTGCTGAAAGTCCTAAAGTTAGCCATGGTGAAAACTTCTGGAGAATTCAGTTCAGACTTTTCTGTGGGCCTGGTACAGAGGGGGAAGATGGGAAAGGCGGGGGGTAAGACCCGGTTGGTGGATCTGAGTATGAGGAAGGAGAGATATAAAAGAATAATAGGAAAGGGGTTTGTGATTTTCCTAGCAACAACAACTTGAGCAGTAGAACAGATAGTGCCAAGGGGAAGACCAAAGTGAGTATCCCAAAAAGCCTGTGAGGGCTTTTCAATTCTTAGTAAACTGTTTTCAGTGATGACAAAGCAACTTTAAAGGCCATTTTCATTACATCTTGGATAGGGGTCTGAGGGTTCTCCTCAGCTGGTTTGAGCTTTGGGTTAGCTGGTAAGAGGACCTGGTGGGACGGGGTGCAGGCACTGACAGGAGAAGAGAGGAGGGAGTGGGTGGAGGGGTGCCTCAGTGCCTGCTACCTCAGCAAGGGGGCAATGGTCTGAGAACCGGCGGAGGTTTGGGTTTTGGATCTAGTAATTGGAGGGGAGAAATCAGGTTGCTGAGGTGGGAGTGACAGCAGAAAGTCTGTAGCAGAAGGCTGAGGGTAAGAATCTATTGGAGAAGAATAGTTCAGGATGTGAGCAAAGGAGGGAATAGGCTTCCACATAGGGGAATCTCCTTTCACTCTTTTGAGCACTTGCAGAAGTTAAAAAGGTCACACCGAATTTGAGGACCTAGAGGCCCCTCTGTGGGCCATCAGTTTTCTTTCTCTATTTGTTAATATGGTCAATGCTGTGTACTTAATTTGATGAGCAGTTGTTTTCCACCAGGCACCCCCTGTATGCTCACATCCCCATGACTTACAGAAGAAGTCAGCTTTTCCCCCACACAGCTATGGCTGTTTGTGGCTTTGATACTCTGCCTGGCAAACATAGTAATCTAGGCTAGCCAACCTGCATCTGGCTAGCGTGTCCCTATATCCATAATATTTGTTTCCATTATCTATGGTACAGAAGGTATTTAATGGAATTTTAGTGGGATCCTCTTCATCAGGAATATCTCAATAGGAAAGACCTATAGCCAGCTGACAAATGTCTGGATGGAGAGAAGGCCACCAGGTACCTAAGTGGGCTGTATGCAAGATAGACCATACTTTTTGTCTAGTAGAATTTGTGATCAGCAATTGCTGCTGAACAGGCTGATGAGGGTTAGGACTACTGGTGGCCAAGGGGAGAGTCTATAGCCATATCCGTATGGCGAATACAAAATTTGAAAGGGTTACCAGTCTTTTCCAGTTTCCAGCCAGAGTCTGGACAGGGCACAGGCTTGTGACTTGAGGCATGGATCCAGGAAGTGATTCCGTCTACTTTTACCGCTGTAGGTGTTATAAGTAGCACCTGGTATGGTTCTTTCCAGCGGGGTTCCAGGGATGACACCTGATGTCATCTTATGTAGATGAAGTCTCTTGATATTGATGTGGAGTCCCCTCGTCTGCAGGTTGGTAGGCAGTGGCTAGGTGTTTCAACAGGTATCGCTGAGTTCTTTCGAGAACTTTTAGTCTGTCAAGCAAGGGGGTGTGGAAGGGATCGTTCGGTCTTAGAGTTGGGGTTAGGTCCCTTACTGGAGGAGGGACACCATTGAGAATTTCATAGGGGGTGAGGTTACACAAAGAAACAGAGGGAGAATTTCTTGCATGAAACAGTGCATAAGGCTGGAGCATAGTCCAATCTTTTATGCTGGTCTCTAAGCTTAATTTCTTTAAGGTCTCTTTAATGGTTCTATTTATTTTTTACCTGTACTGCGCTCTGGGGTCTACAAGCACAATGTAACTTCCAATTAATTTCTAGGGTCCTGGCTAACCCCTGACTTACCTGGGCCATGAACGCCGGTCCATTATCAGAACCTATTACTTTAGGCCGGCCGTATCTTGGAAAATATCTTTCAGGATATTCTTGACCATCATTTGCGCTGTTAATTTTTATTTTGTGGGAAAGGCTTAAATCCATCCTGAAAATGTATCTACAAAGACTAAGAGATATTTAAGTCCATACCATGCTGGCTTAATTTCAGTAAAGTCCACTTCTCAGAATTGTCCTGGTCTGCTTCCTCATAGGTACTTTCCTGCAGGAAGCTTGGAATGGTAAGCATTAACCAATTGACATATCTGACAGGATTTTGTTACCCGTTCAGATATTTCCTTTCGCTGTGAGTTGGTTAATTGAAAACTCTGTTCTTGATCCTTCAGGAATGCCTGCAGTTTCTTTTAACCAAGGTGAGTGAGTTGATGTACATTTTAAAAGTAGTGTAGGGCTTTCTGTAATTGAAGGCTGGGCTCAGTGAAGTTGAGGAATTCAATGTCAGTGTCCTTAGATGTTATCAAAAGCTTGCTGGTGCTCAAAGGGTCCATTGGAATTGGGCATCCTCATTTAACAGCGGGTATAAAGGAGAAGCTAAGAACACAAACCCAGGTATCCATACCTGCAAAAGCCAGCAGTCCCAAGAAACTCTCTTGAGTTGTCTCTTGTTAGATGGGGGTGGATTCTGCACAATGGTTTTTTTCTCCGCAGAGAGCCCTGAGAACAGCTTAATCAGACCTTATATACTTTTCTTGGAGTGGGCAGGGAGGGAAACTTATCGATGGGTCAGAGCAAGTGGGAGGTTTGGTACAAGCGGGTGAGGGAGTACAATTCTCAGTTTGGCAGTTGGGGACAGCACATTCTGGGAACAAAATTAGCAAACAGTTCTCCAGATTTCAACAGTGTCTTGTTAAGCATACAGAAAAACAGGAAGTGACAAGTGCCTATTTTATTAACCTTTCACCAAAGCGAAATAGAACGTGAGCTTGGATTACAAAAACAACCATGTCCAGGTTGCCTAATGCTCTCAAATGTCAATCCTATTGGTGACTACATATTTGTTTCTTCCAAAGATTATATATTCAACATCAACCATGTTGAAAATGTCTAATCCTATCACTCACTTTATACTTTGCCTGATTTCATGTCTCTATTGATATCTGCATTCTTGCATGTTTTCCCCCATTCATCATTGTGACTGACTCTTCACATGTGCTGATATTTTGTTCACTCTCTACCCAAACTTGATTGCTAAAGAACTTTTGGTCTAAATCCTATACTCACTCTTTTTCCTGAACCTACCGACTATCTTCCTAATCCTACCGACTATCCCTTTTAGACAGGAAGTTCTCTTCTACCTTCAATCATCCAAGGTACAAGGTCCTATGCCATTGTATATTGATTTATCTCGGACATCTGTGCAGAACCTAATTCAATGCTAAGTATCCCAATCAAGGGCCCTTCTGGACTTCAAATCTTACCTTGATTTCTGTTTTCATAATTACTTTGAAAATTTAATAAAATAGTGTTTGCCAAGGAACTGACTTCATTCAGTTCCTGAAGGAATTGACCTACCTCACTTCTTTGGTGATGGAACTCTCTTAACTTGGGTTCCAGGAAGACAGGAACACACAGCCAGTCCCAGTCCCAGTCCCAGTGGGCTAACTTGTTTGGATTTACCAAGGACAGAGTGTGTCTTTTTTGGTACCTACTGATGTGAGGATGGTCAGATGCGAGGAGAGCCTTCCCTGAGAAAGCATGTAGTGGTCAGCGCAGGCTCCTGACAACTTCACAGAGTTTGACAAAAAGACCAGATCTGAGACAGAACAGGCCACCTTGGGGGAACATAGTATGGCCCACCAGTCAGAGGAGACTCTGGATAGTCACAGACTTATATGGAGGAAGGAGGTGCCTTTTTGAGTGTGGGTGTGAGTTTGTGGTTTTGTCTCATGTTCTGAGAATAGGTAGAAAAGGCGGTTTGCTTGGTTTGGAGTGGACTGTTTTTAGAAAGTCCTTTGACAATGCGAGTGTTTCTGTGTCTGTGTATCCCACTGTGTCCGTGGTTGTAGACATTAGAAAAGAGAATGCATCAATGGATGTTTTCTGTCTAGTAGAAAGCTTCCCAGCATTCATCCTACCCATTATAGGAATGGACTGCCTTTTGTCTTATCGATGGGCAACACCTACTATCTTCCTAAGTTCCTGTTTTCTTCCTGAATTCTGGCCACTCGCCAGAATAGGCTCATGGTTTTGTTTCCAAAATATGTACCACTTCTAAATTCTGCGACATGGCCATGTAATGGATAGCTGAAGGGAATGGCAAGCATCTCAGAAAACTCAGATATCAGTGTGACCAGAAAAGTCTCAGTGGAGAAACCCTGCTTTGGGCCTTTTGCTTACATATTGTTCTGTTGCCCTGAATGTCAGGAAGTTCTTTGCCTCAGGCCACCGCTTTGTGAAGCCTGAAAAAAACAGTTTTCAAATGGAAATGAATGGGCCTCACCAGTGGCCACGTGGCCACCCAGATCAATAAATTTGCTTAATTGCTTTGGAAAGGGATGTGTCTGAATCAGCCTCCTGGCCCTGTGTGAGGCAGTGGCTTAGATTCTCAGCACCTGATGAATCTAAAGAAAGATCCAATGTGTGCAGCCAAAACCAAAATGGCAAAAAGATTAGTCATTGTGGATGAAGTCTCTTGCCTTCCTCTATTAGATTCCTGACCTCCATCAAGGGAGTATAGGGATTTTTTGGGTCAAATGAGTTCTTCCAATCCCTGCAGAGGTGCTTGTGTTTAATCATGACTCCAAATCAAATAAGGAATCAATACCTGACAGTCAGTAGGCCTCAAATTGTAGAAGAAGAGCAGTATTAATGGCAGAACTATGTGATCAATCCTGGTTTACTTCAAGGGTGTCCAGGCCACCCTGAGTTTAGGCAAATGAAGGGCAAGGGAGCTTATTTTGGATACTCTCTTGGGCTGTGCCATTTAAGGAAACCTCCAGGCAGAGGTTATGATGAGTGACTACATGGATGAAGATGAGTACCATGTGGGATTGTTTGGTTCTAATTGTGGTCACTTGTGTGGCTGTTGGAAGAGATGACTGGGTTCATCTGCGCTAGAACACTGGTTTGATTCTCCTCAGAGACTGAGCTCTGTAACTGACCTCAGAGTAGTAATTGCTTTGGAAATGAATATGACTTAATCAGCCTCTTGGCCCTGTTTGAGGCTGTGGCTTAGATTATCAGCACCAGATGGATCTAAAAAAAGATCCCATGTGTGCATCCAAAACCAAAATGGCCAAAATAGCAGTCATTGTGGATGAAGTCTCTCGCCTTTCTCTGTAAGGTTCTGAAAGAATAAAAGAAATTGAAATTGAAATGTAAAGAACCAGGTTTCCTAAAGTTTCCAAGCTGCACTCAGCACCTGAAATTCCGGTGGCAGTTAAGACAATTTCCAGATCTGCACATTAGGTGTGTGTTGAAATCTTCCCTGACCACCTAGGTACTTAACAACCCCTTCCCAGAAACCGTGCAGCTCACCACGTATACATCTCAGGGCTTCAACCAATCAGTTTAAATGTATACCCCTTCTTAGGGCTGATCAATCACCCCCTGCCCGACCTGTTCCCGCCAATGAATGTTCTAATCATGTTTTAGAGTTGTTATTTGATTTTCTCTTGGTATATGAGATACCTTGATAGCTAAAGGAGGCTATGATGTATGTAAAGTCCCTGCCCTCTCTAAAGAATGTATATAAACTGTGCTCAAGTTGTTCTCGGGGCTCTTTGTTCTTTGCTCCTCTGATGTGAGTCCTGAGCTCCAGCATGCTGGACCCCCAATAAACCCTTTAGAGTTGCATGAGAAAGCCTGTTGATGGTCTTTTCCTCCGATGTTCACCCCACCTATTCATCTGGAGGCCCCAGGTGAGATATTTGGCGTGGCGGATGAAAGACCCCAAGGGACTTCTCTCAGGGTAAGTAAGGCGCCTCTTTCTGGTTTCGGGTTTCAGGTTAGGGCTTGGCAAAGTGGCTGTCGGTGAAGAGCATTAGCTCTCTCTGATAGTGGCTGACAGACGTGTCACAGAGCTGCAGGCCACGTCCCTGTGGGACACTCCAGGGGACGAGGGAAATCAAGGAATAGTAGTTTCCTCAACTCGGTTATATTTTGCTTCAGAATTCGGTTTGCCAGCCCATCAGGTTTTGCCGGCTACTCAATTTTGTTCATTGTCCTGAACTCATGTTGAGTTTATTGTCTGTCTTTATTGTCTAACACATCAGGTTTTGCCAGTTACTCAGTTCTAATCTTTGTCTTGGACACACGTTAAACGTTTACTGTTTGTCTTTGTCTGAGTTGCGATTGTGTCTTCACTGTCTCTCTTTGAGTAACTCCCATTATGGGACAAATCACTTCCACGGTTCTGTCCCTGACCGTTGATCATTGGACTGATGTCCGCTCAAGGGCCCAGAATCTTTATTTTTCAGTAAAATGCCGGACCTGGCAGACTCTCTGTGCTTCAGAATGGCCCATTCTCAAAGTCGGGTGGCCCCCAGAAGGATCCTTCCGCTTCCCTCTAATCCGAAAATCAGAGATATTGTCTTTCAGCCGGGACCACGTGGCCACCCAGATCAATAGCCATATACCCCTTCCCCAGGATCCTATCATTCAAACCTTCCGCTCCCCCCGCTTCCCTCCATTCTCCCTGAGTCACAAGACTGGACACTCCTCCCCCTCCTTATCCTCTACCCTGGCTCCCCAACACCGAACACGTTCCAGATGATCCTCCTGCCGCTGACACAGCCTCTCCGCCACTAGAGGCAATTGGGCCAGTCCCAAGCCCTCCAGGGGACTTCGCAGCAGCAGCAGCAGCAGCCCCTCCTCCTCTGGTGGAAGCTGGGCCATCTAAAGGAACCCGCCAGTGACAGATAATAAAAAACTCAGAAACCCCTGTGATGCTCCCTCTCCATCCCTATGGGCCGATGAACCGACCAAACTGGGACCCCAACACCATTGAAGTTAGGTAGCATCTGTCCACTTATCACCGGCCTCTAATAGCGGGTCTCTGAGTGGCCGCCAGAAGGCCGACTAATTTGGCCATGGTAAGAGAGATTATCCAAAGGCCTAATGAGTCTCCCTCTATGATTTTGGAGAGAATTATGGAAGCATTTAGAAAATATACTCCTTTTGATTCTCAGACAGAGTACGAAAAGACATCTGTTGCAATGGCCTTTATCCAGCAGGCTGCCCTAGATATTAAGAAAAAGTTGCAACGTCTAGATGGATTACAAGATATGACCTTAAGAGATTTAGTCAGAGAAGCTGAGAAAATATATTATAAGAAAGAAACTGAGGAGGAATGGGAACAGAGGAGACAGAAGGAAAGGGAACAAAAGGAGGATGAAAGGAGCAAAAGGCAGACTAAAGCACTGGCTAAGGTTCTGGTCAGAGCAGTAAATAGGCCAGAAGTTAAAAAGCACGGAGATAGGAAGGGATACATGGGCCCATGCCAAAGGCTGTCCCTGGCCTCAGGTCAATGTGCCTACTGTAAAAAAAAAGGACACTGGGCCAAAGAGTGCCCCCAAAAAAAGCAGAGATGCCAGACCGCCGTGCTGACTCTAGAACAGGACTAGGGAAGTCGGGACTCGGATCTCCTCCGCAAGCTCAGGGTAACATTTTAAGTGGAGGAAACCCCATTGAACTTTGAAGTGAAAACAGGACCAGTATACTCAACCTTTAAGACCCCACTGGGCCCCCTATCAAATAAATGGTCGCTTGTTCAAGGGGCTAATGACAGTAGATAATGAGCTTGGACAACTAAGAGGACAATGGACCTAGGAAATGGAAAAGTCCACCACCCTTTTCTAGTAATCCCAGAATGCCAGGCCCCGTTGATGGGCAGGGATTTGCTTACAAAACTCGGGGCTAGAATAACCTTTAACCCTGATGGTCCCCAAGTGGTGTTTCTAAACGCTTCAGTAAAAACTCCCATAGTCACGGCTTTGACTATGTCCGTAGAAGATGAACATCAACTCTTCGTGCGCCCTAGAACTGATCAAACAGGAAAACTATCCCAGAAATTGATAAAAGATTATCCTAATGCCTGGGCAGAAACTGCTGGGTTAGGTCTAGCCATAAAAAAACCTCCAATAGTAGTAGAATTAAAAGCCTCTACCTCTCCAATCAGTGTTAAACAATATCCTCTAATCAAAGAAGCTAAGGATGGGATAAGGCCCAATATTCAGAAATACCTGGCTCTTGGGGTCCTAAGGCCCTGTCAATCGGCCTAGAATACCCCCCTGCTACCAGTAAGAAAGCCAGTAACTGGGGACTACCGTCCTGTTCAAGACCTAAAAGAGATCAAAAACAGACTGCAGGACATTCACCCCACGGTACCCAATCCACATAATTTGCTTAGCACTCTGAATCCGGAGAGGTAATGGTACACTATGCTGGACTTAAAAGATGCTTACTTCTGCTTGCCACTACATAAGGACAGTCAGTTGCTGTTTGCTTTCGAGTGGATAGACCCAGAAACAGGAACATCTGGCCAACAAACCTGGATTAGACTCCCACAGGGGTTCAAAAACTTCCCCACTTGAACTCTGGTGTGATTTCCCTTAGAAAATGAGTTCTGGTAATGAACTCAGAGAAGTATTGCCATAAATTTTGTTGGGATTTTAGGAGGCCATGCATGAGAGTCGCCCTTGGAAACTGAGATCTAGGCCCAGTGTGGCTTTCCACAGAGCACTGGGTATCTCAGCCAGAATATCACATGATTTTATTCTGAAAGACTTGGCAGCCATAGTTGAGATTCAAAACACACATAGACTTCACATTGTAGACCTCAATGGACCTAGCTTCATGTGACCTTTTGGGCACTCTTTGGGACGCCTTGCCTGTGAGAGTTATCCACAGCTTTCATTGAAATGAGCTTCCTCAAAATTTAATGGTGTGGTGGGTCAGGGTCTGCAGGAGAATACATCAACCAGGCTTCTATCTCACATAGCTTGCCCCCTTGACCATTGCAACCTGATTCTGAACATTGCCCTGAAACCTCTCCATATAACAAGATGCTTTTATATGAAGAGATCAAACATATAAGGGATTACGGGCTGCAGCACGTCAGTCACAAGCCATTTGGAAGCAATGGCAGATCCACATGGCCCCACCACAAATGTTTTATCACAAACCTGCACACCACAGCTCGTGCCCTCAATTGAGCAGTCTACAACTTACTGGCATCTCTGTTCTACACCATTTTCATGAAACCCAGTAAATCAAGGCATTATCTGGTACACTCATGATCAGCAACAGGGCATACAAAGGTTCTCCTGTGCCACCTGGTCATTAGAATTTCAAAAATTTCATGGTATTTATCTATCCATTTTTCAAGGTTGAAGTTGGAAGCACTGTATGTTTCAATTTATTCAGGAACCATTAAATGGTGAGGAACCTCATTTCAGTGAAATCTCTGGAGGACACTCACATGAATGTCTTCCCAAAGAGTAGCCAAAAGGTCACATGAATCCAGGCCCATTGAGGTCTACAATGTGAGGTCTATGTGTCTTTTGACTCTCAACTATGGCTGCCAAGTCTTTCAGAATAAAATCATGTGATATCCTAGCTGAGATACCTAGTGCTCTGTGGAAAGC
This sequence comes from Callospermophilus lateralis, assembly GCF_048772815.1. NCBI lineage: Eukaryota > Metazoa > Chordata > Mammalia > Rodentia > Sciuridae > Callospermophilus > Callospermophilus lateralis. The sequence continues at coordinate 161,992 of NW_027513259.1, read as the reverse complement.
CACCCTGGGCCTAGATCTCAGTTTCCAAGGGCAACTCTCATGCGTGGCCTCCTTAAAATCATAACACAGTTCATGGCAATACTTCTCTGAGGTCAGTTCCAGAACTCAGTCTCTAAGGGGAAACACACCAGAGTTCCAGCCCAGGTTTACCTACACCTCTCTTCCAACCCTCACACAAATGACCACAATTAAAACCAAAACACTCCCACATCACCCTCATCTTATTCCATATAGACACTCATCTTAACTTCAAGCTGTAGGTTTCCATGAGGGATGCAGCCCAAAACAGTGTCCACAATAAGCTCCCTTGCCCTTCATTGGCCTAAGTCAGGGTGGCCTGGACACCCTTCATGTGAACCAGGAGTGATCAAATAGGTGTGCCGTTAATACTGCTCTGCTTCTCCAATTTGATGCCTTCTGACTGTGAGGTTTAGATTCTTAATGTGAATTGGAGCCCAGAGAAAACACAAGCACCTCTAGGCTAGCCTCTGCAGGGCATTGAAGAACTCATTTGACCCAAAGGATACGGATTCTCACTTGATGGAGGTAAGGAACCTTACAGTGGAAGGTGAGAGAGTTCATCCACAATAACTGCTTTTTTGGCCATTTTGGTTTTGGATGCACACATGGGATCTTTCTTTACATCCATCAGGTGCTGACAATGTAAGCCACAGCCTCACATAGGGCCAAGAGGCTGATTCAGACACACCCCTTTCCAAAGCAATTAAGCAGAGAGCCACAGGTGAGGCCAATTCATTTCCATTTGAAAAATATTTTCTTCAGGCTTCACAGAGGTGTTTCCTGAGGCATCAACCTTCCTGACTTACTGGGGAACAGAACAAAAGGTAAGCAAAAGGCCTAAAGCACGGTTTCTCCACTGAGACTTTACTGGTCACACTGATATCTGAGTTTTATAAGATGCTCGCCATTTCCTTCAGCTATCCAGTACATGTCCATGTCACAGAGCTTGGAGGTGGTACATATCTTGGACACCAAACCATGAGCCTATTTTTGAGAGTGGCCAGAATTTAGGAAGAAAACCGGAAGTATGGTCTATCTTGCATACATCCCCCTTAAGGACCTGATGACCATCTCTCCACCCAGACATTTCTCAGCTGGCTATAAGTCTTATCTATTGGGATATCCCTGATGAAGAGGATTACACTAAAATTCCATTAAATCCCTTCCATACATAGATAATGGAAACAAACATTATGTTTGTAGGGACACGTGAGCCACATACAGGTTGGTTAGCCTAGATTACTATGTTTGCCTGGCGGACTGTGAAAGCCATAAACAGTCACAGCTGTGTGGGGGAAAGCCGACTTCTTCTGTAAGTCATGGGGATGTCAGCATACAGGGACTTCCAGATGGAACCCAAACTCCTCATCAAATTTTGTACACAATATTGGCATTATTACCAATTAGATAACCAAACCTGATGGCCCACAGAGGGGTCTCTAGATCCTCAAATTATGTGTGACCTTTTTAACTTCTACAAGTGCTCAAAAGGGTGAAAGGAGATTCCCCTATATGGAGGCTTTTTCCCTCCTTTGCTCACATCCTGAACTATGCTTCTCCAATAGATGCTCACCCTCAGCCTTCTACTCCAGACTCTCTGCTGTCACTCCCACATCAGCAACTTGATTTCTCCCCTACAATTAATAGATCAAAAACCCAAACCTCCGCTGGATCTCAGACCACTGCCCCCTTCCTGAGGTAGCAGCTACTGAGGTACCCCTCCACTCACTCACTCCTCTCTTTTCTTGTCAGTGGCCGCACTGGGTCCCAACAGGTCCTCTTACCAGCTAAACAAAATCTCAAACCAGCTGAGGAGAACCCACATACCAGTATCCAAGATGTAATGAAAATGGCCTTTAATGTTGCTTTGTCATCACTGAAAACGGTTACTAAAAATTTAAAGTCCCTCACAGGCTTTTTGGTATACTCACTCCCGTTTCCCCCTCTGTTCTACATGTTCTACTGCTCATGTTTCTGTTGCTAGGAAAATCCCAAAACCCTTGCCCATTATTCTTTTACATCTCTCCTTCCTCATTCTCAGATCCAAGGAGCTGCTCTCAGCCCTGCTTCCCTGTCTTCCTCCTCTGTACCAGGCCCATGGAAAAGTCGAGCAGTATTAACGGCAGGCCTATTTGATCACTCTTGGTTCACAGGAATGGTGTCCAGGCCACACTGACTTTAGGCGAATGAGGGGGAAGGGAGCTTATTTTGGACACCAACTTGGGCTGCACCCCTCATGGTAACCTCCAGTCAGAGGTTATGATATGGAAGAAGATTTGGGCCATGTGGCAGTATTTTGGTTTTAATTTTGGTCATTTGTGTGGTGGTTGGAAGAGATGACTGGGTCCACCTGGGCTTGTTCTCTGGTGTGATTCCCCTTAGAGTCTGAGTTCTGGAACTGACCTCAGAGAAGTATTGCCATGAATTGTGTTGGGATTTTAAGAGGCCACACATGAGAGTCACCTTGGAAACTGAGATCTACGCCCAGGGTGGATTTGCACAGAGCACTGGGAATCTCAGCCAGTATATCATATGATTTTATTCTTAAGGACTTGGCAGCCATAGGTGAGAGTCAATACACACATGGAGCTCACATTGTAGACCTCAATGGGCCTGGATTCATGTGACCATTTGGGCACTCTTTGGGAAGCCTTGCCTGTGATAGTTCTGCAGAATTTTCATTGAAACGAGCTTCCTCACCATTTAATGGTTCCTGAATTAATTGAAACCCACAGAGCCTCCAACTGTATTATTGAAAAATGGCTAGATAAATACCACGGAATTTTTGAATTTCCCATGACCAGGCGGCACTGGAGAACCTGTGGATGTCCTGTTGCTAATCAAGAGTATACCAGACAGTGCCTTGACTGACTGGGTTTCATGAAAATGGTGTAGAACAGAGATTCCAGTAACTTGGAACCTGCTGAGTAGTGGGCCTAGAGCAGTGGTGTGCAGGTGTGTAATAAAACATCTGTGGCGGGGCCATGTGGATCTTCCATTGGCTTCTGAATGGCTTGTGACTGACATGGTGCAGCCAGGAGTCCCTTATATGTAAAGACATCTTGTTATATGGAGAAGTTTCAGGGCAATGTCCAGAATCAGGTGGCTATGGTCAAGGGGGCAATGTCTGTGGGATAGAAGCCTGTTGGTGCATTCTCCTGCAGACCCTGACCCACCACACGTGACAGAACTCCCTCCAGCACCGTGTCCCAGTTGAACTCCTTGTATTTTGTTAAACAAATAACAAACTCCCTATGCAGCAGCAAGAAAGACAATGAAAATTGGAGGATGACCAAAGGGCTTCACAGTCCACACGGGGAGACACTTTTCCCCAATGGCCATAGTTTAACTACAAAAATAGAACTCATCACTGATGCACCATGTTCATTGGAAAATAAGAAAACATGTCCTCCAGGTCACATAGATGCAGATCCGGCTCTGATGGTCTCACTACAAAGGAAGCTAAAGCTCCTGACAACAACATATATTTCAAGGACCCATCCTCAGAGGCAGTTACTCAAGAAGTCTTTAGGCCAGCAGAGCTCCATGTTTGTGGAGAGTTTACCCTGTCCCTTACTTTTTGAAACTCATCTACCACCTCCAAGTTTGTGAATTCCTGAGCATTTTCCATTCCAGATATGTATTCACAGATTTTCTAACACTTCCCCTCTCATTGTGTCTTACTTGGGCCCAAGGTAATGTTAAGGCTTTGTTCTGGATGAAAGTGAGAAGATGTTTGTGTAGCACATATTTGCATACTCATAGATTCATTTTCCTATTTTCCATTGAAATACAGAATCGCTGACATGAACATATACCCTACTAGACTCTGACTAATAATCCTAAAATGATGTAGAAAAATAACCCAAGCAGAATAGAATTACAAGCATTTCAGAGGATGCATGCTGTATAGTTGGACTTGCCTTTTGCATGATAAACGGTAGGTGGTAAATATGTAGACAATTTTTAATTGAAATAGTTCTCCATGTGTTTTTAAAGTAAACAAATATGTGAATTCCTGTCTCCCTTGCTTTGTAGCCAATTTAACACATGTATTTTTATATGCACATTTAGATTCCTACATGGTATCACATGCACAATTTGTGAGGTGGCTGATGGAAGATACAACTTATGAGAAGAGATCACTCCTCCTAAACGCAGTTGGAACTGAAAATACAACCTATGGGTGAGCTTCCTAGTATTACAATATTATACATAAATCCATGTTCAGTAAAATGAATATTTTTGCATCTGTGGATGATATATATTTCATAATGAATTTCGATTTGCATGTATTTCTACCTTTTAATATCTGTGGGGTTCTTTTGTACATATGTGTGTGTGTGTGTGTGTGTGTATATATATATATATATATATATATATATATATATATTCCAGATTTTTCAAAATATGAAATATATATGTCTTATTTTACACTCCCTAAATTCACTCATATTCATGTATGTGGATTTATAATCAACTTTTCACAAGATTATTCTCAGAATTATTCATCCACCTGAAATACATATTTATTTTCTAGTACTGAAAACTAACTTCAGTGAATGGTGCATACAAATCCTAATTATTCTACAGTAACTGACCCTGTTTAACATCAATCCAAGTAGATTACTATGGGACATGATGTATGTTTTGACGTTCATTTTCATTCAAACCTGGTACATTACTATTTCTTCAGGTTATGCATATCATCGGATATGTATTTCATTCACAAGTTAGCAAAATTATTTGCATTTGTTTCACTTTCAATCACTTCCTATTCAGAACACATGAATTCCTCTATGTTTGTTGACTGGTATTTTTATGAGACTTCTTTCCAAACACAATATTTTCCAAATCCATAATCAGTTTTGAAGCAAAACTCACACACCCTTCATGAGAAAACATAACTCTAATATTACCATTAGATGTATAACTCGTTGGAATGAATGATTGTATATCAATATAAGATTTCTTATATATTTTAAGATATCAATTCAATCCATTATTTAAAGTGGAACTAGTTATATTATTTATTCACTGTATGGTGTATTCATACATTATCTCTATATTCATAGACAATGTGTACACCTCTCTGTACCCCCAATACTAATTTATTCATCTTCAAAATATGGCCCTCAGAAAAGGTGGAAGAAATACTCATGTCACCTGATCTACATATACATTTTATCAGAGTAATATTCTGGACACAAAATACAAAGGTCACACTTATGATTGTACCAAAGCGTAAATGGAAAGTGAGAAAGGATTACTACAATCATCCATGTGATGTTGCCTAATGCTCTCAAATGTCAGTCCTATTGGTGAGTACATATTTGTTTCTTCCTAAGATTGTGTATTCAAACTCAACCCTGTTGAAAATGTCTAATCCTCTCACTGACTTTATACTTAGCCTGATTTCATAATGTCTCTATTGATATCTGCTTTCCTACATATTTTCCCCTGTTCATCATTGTGACTGACTCTTAACTTGTGTTGACATTTACATTCACTCTCTAACCAAAACCGTATTGCTAAAGAACTTTTTTTCCAAATTCTATATTCACTCTTCTTCCTAATCCTTCCGACTATCAGTTTTTGAATGGATGTTCTCTTCTATATTCAATCATCCAAGTAAAGGTCGTGCGAGCATCGGAGGAAGAGACTACCAAGAGAATACATCATCCAACAGCAAAGGGTTTATTTGGGGTCCAACATGCTGGGGCTCAGAGCTCACTTAATTAGAGCAGAGAGCCCTGAGAAGAGCTTATGGAGAGTTTATATACTTTTCTTGGAGAGGGCAGAAAGGGAAGTTTATTGATGGTTCAGTGTGAGTGGGTGGTTTGCATTCAACCGGGTGAGGGAGTACATTCTGCAGTTTGGCCGTTGGGGACAGCACATTCTGGGACAAGATTAGAAAACATTTCTCAACATTTCAACAGTGTTTTGTTAAGTGTACAGAAAAACAGGAAGTGACAAGTATATATTTTATTGACCTTTCATTCCCCACTTCTTCTGGCAACTTTTAATCATAAAAATGATCATTGGGGGATGTCACATTCTATGTTTTCTAGTGGGGTATTACCATAAGTTTAACTTGTCCAATTTGAGCTTGGAGAAAATAAATTACATGGTTGAGGAAACAGGGTTTTATAGTTAGCAATAATATGAGGATTATTATTGGACGGGCCAGAGTTGATAAAAACGTAGTTAACCAGGGGGACTGTATAAACCAAGACTCAAACCACCATTTTTGGGCCTCTCTCTCTCCTTGACTCTCTTCAAGGCATCTTTTTAATTTACTCATAGATTATTTTACAACTCCATTATGGTCGACATTAAAAAAACATTCTTTCCTCAATGCAGCACAAAGGCCCCCTTCTCTAGTGAAAAAGAGATCCAACCCTCTACTGTTCTGTAAAACAACTTCAGAGAGAAAGGTTAAAGATTCCTGCAAAGCTGTGATGGAGGTTACTAATATCTTTAAGTTTTTATATATTCCTGCTCCTAATTGGGTCATTCGTTGTGTCCCATGGACCACGGCAGTGGTTCCTCTGCCCAACCCTGAATCAACTCCTATTTGCAATGGAATGGCTAAGGTGAGGGATATATGTTTTCAGAGCAACCGGATTGTATGCCCCCCTATTTGAACTTCAAATGAATCTGTGTCATGATAGAGCACTCTGGGAAACATCCGCACCATTACACATTTAATCACATCTGTTGACAATTTCATTAAAACACAAACAATGTTTAAGTATATAGAATTAAACTGTTGTAGGGACGGACAAGGCAAGGCACCAAAGATAGCACCAAAGACAGGGAAACAGTCTTATTTGGTTGCAACCAGATTCAGAGGGCATTGCTTCTGTTGTAATCAATTAATCCCATGAAACCTAAGTTTATGTAGTTTCAGAATTTTGTACCCAACATGAAAGGGAAGGGGCTCAGAAGTTCATAGTCTTCAGAAGTTCACAAAAGGCAGTTTTTGTTTCTTTTTTTTTCTTAGGTCTGGGCAAGTTAAATTTTCAAGAACACCTGGGAGGGGGAGAGCTTTTTCTTCCCTTTCTTTTTTCCCCCTGCCAGCTTTTTCCATGGAGCCCAGTTTGTAACTTCTTTATCTTAGAAATGTAGCAATGTCTGTGAAGCCCCAGCTCAAGGCCAGGAGCCTTGTTCACATATTTTGTGAAAAACTAGTGAGGGTGTGTCTAGCTCAGGAGTGCTGATTTTTTAGCCAGTTGCTAAAAAGTAGACCAGGTCAACACAAAAAGAGAAAGTTTATGTACACTGAAGTCTTTTATAGCGACTCTTTTCCTGAAAGTCCCATAGGCAGCCATGGTGAAGACTTCTGGAGAAGGTCAGACTGTGAGGTGGAGATTCTTTATGTGAATTGGAGTCATGAGAATACCCAAGCATAAATGGGCTAGCCTCTTCCGGGATTTGAAGAACCCATTTGACCCAAAGGATCCCTATTCTCACTTGATGGAGGTCAGGAATTTTTCTGAAGAAGGCTAAGACTTCATCCACAATGACAGCAATTTTGGCCATTTTGGTTTTGGATGCACACTTTGGATCTTTCTTCAGATCCATCAAGTGCTGAGAATCTAAGCCACAGCCTCACACAGGGCCAAGAGGCTGATTCAGACACATCCCTTTCCAAAGCAATTAAGCATAGAGACAAAGGTGATGCCCACTCATTTCCATTTGAAAAGTGTTTCTTCATGGTTCACAAAGGGTGTGCCTGAGGCAAGAGACTTTCCTGACATTCAGATCAACATATCAGTAGGTAAGCAAAAGGCCCAAAGCAGGGTTTCTCCCTGAGACTTGTGTGGTCACACTGATATCTGAGTTTTCTGACATGCTGGCCATTCCCTTCAGCTATCCAGTACATGGCCATGTCACAGAGCTTGGAGGTGGTACACATCTTGGACACAATACCATGAGCCTATTTTGGAGAGTGGCTAGAATTTATGAAGAAAACCAGAACATAGAAAGATAGCAGGTGTTGCCCAAAGATAAGGCAAGCTGCAGTCCATTGATAAATTACGCAGGATGAATGCTGGGAAGTGTTCTACAAGACAGGACACATTCATTGAAGCATTTCCTTTTCTAATATCTACAACCACAGACACAGTGGGATATTCAGACATAGAAAGACTCACCTTGCCAAAGGACTTACTAGAAACAGTTGACTCTAAACCAAACAAACCGCCTTTCCTATCCTCAGAACATGAGACAAAACCACAAAACCACATCCACACCCACAAAGGCACCTCCTTTCCCCAAGTAGGTCTGTGACTAGGCGCAGTGTCCTCAGACTGGTGGGCCATACTATGTTCCCCTGAAATGGACTGTCCTGTCTCAGTCCTGGTCTCCTTGGCCAACTGTGTGAAGTTGTCAGGAGCCAGTATTGAGCCACTAACTGCTTTCTCAGGAAATCCCCTCTTCTGAGCTATCCTGGCATTTGGCCATTCTCACATCGGTAGGTGCCAAGAAAGACTGACTCTGTTCTTGGTAAATCCAAACAAGTGAGAACACTGGTACTGGGACTGGGACTGTCTCTGTGTTCCTGGCTTCCTGGATTCCACGTTCAGAGATTTCTATCACCAAGGGAGTGAGGTGAAGTCACTTCCTTCAGAAACTGAATGAGGACACACTGCCTTGGCAACCAATTTGTCCTAACAGTTGCTTCCAGAGTCCCATGGAGGCTGCCCATATTTCCTGTGACACTTTCACAAGTTAGAATGATATATTAACCATAGGCACATAAATAGAGCTCTCCACAAAGGCCTGATTTGGCCCATCTTCTTTACATTAAGAAGAGAGAGGCAGATTCAGACACAACTCTTCATCCTGACCAAGTTGTTTGCCATGGAAGAAGACTTTTGCTCACTCAGGTCCTTCATCGCTGACTATATCTTGTGCAGAGATCATTTCTGCATGGACTTTTGAGGTTCTAAGCAAGTCAAAGATCCCATACATTCCTGTATTGTAAGACCAACCCTGTTCATGCTCTTCTGTAAAGTTAGGTTGAGGGAACAGTGTATGGTTTGGATTAATAACATTTTCAATTTGGGTTAGGAATCATTCTACTGGATGAAAAATGGTATTGGGAACTGCGATATGTATAAGACTATAGAGGTGAAATATATGTATGAAAACATAAATCCAAGTATTATTTGATGCCCAGAGGGCATTGGGCCCTTGATTGGGATACTTAGCTTTGAATTATGTTCTGCACAGATGTCTCAGATAAATCCATATACAATGGCATAGGACCATGTACCATGGTCCTGTATACAAATAGGTCCATATATACACTCATCATAAACTCTGGCTGGAGTTTTCGATGAGGGGCGCAGCCCTAGACAGTGTACAAAATAAGCCACCTTGCCCCTCATTTGCCTGATGTCAGGGTGGAATGGGCACCCTTCCTGTGAACCAGGAGTGATCAAATAGGCCTCCCGTTAATAATACTCTGCTTCTTCAATTTGAGGCGTTCGGATTGTGGTGTTTAGATTCTTTATGTGAATTGGAGTGATGATAAAAGCCAAGCACCTATGGGCTAGCCTCTGCAGGGCTTTGAAAAACTCATTTGACCCAATGTATCCCTATTCTCTCTTGATGGAGGTCAGGAACCTTACTGAAGAAGGCTAGAGACTTCATCCACAATGACAGCAATTTTGGCCATTTTGGTTTTGGATGCACACATGGGATCTTTCTTTAGATCCATCAGGTGCTGAGAATCTAACCCACTGCCTCACACAGGACCAAGAGGCTGATTCAGACACATCCCTTTCCAAAGCAATTAAGCAAAGAGCGACAGGTGATGCCCATTTATTTCCATTTGAAAACTGTTTTCTTTAGGCTTCAAAAAAGTTTGGCCTGAAGAAAAGACCTTCCTGACATTCAGGGAAACGAAACTATATGTAAGCAAAAGGCCCAAAGCAGGGTTTCTCAACTGAGTCATTTCTGGTCACACTGATATCTGAGTTTTCTGACATGCTGGCCATTCCCTTCAGCTATCCAGAACATGGCCATGTCACTGAGCTTGGAGGTGGTACAAAACCATGAGCCTATTCTGGAGATTGGCCAGAATTCAGGAAGAAAACAGGAACTTAGGAACATATTAGGTGTTGCTCATCCCTAAGGCAAGCCACAGTCCATTCATAAATTGGGCAGGATGAATGCTGGGAAGCATTCTACTAAACAGGGCACATCCATTGATGCATTCTCTTTTCTACTGTCTACATCAATGGACACAATGGGATACACAGACATGGAAAAACTCACCTTTTCAAATGACTTACTAGATCAGCCTACTCCAAAACAAACAAACCTCCTTTTCTAATTATTCTCAGAACATGAGAAAAAACTACAAACTCACACCCACACCCACAAAGGCATCTCCTTCCCCAAAGTAGGTCTGTGACTGTCCGGAATGTCCTCTGACTGGTGAGCCATACAATGTTACCCCAAAATGGCCTGTCCTGTCTCAGATCTGATCTCGTTGGCCAACTCTGTCAGGATCCAGCAGTGAGCCACATCCTGCTTTCTCAGGAAAGGTCCCTTTTCAGAGCTCTCCTGGCTTTTAGCCATCCTCACATCAGTAGGTACCAAGAAAGACTGACTCTGTCGTTGGTAAATCCAAATAAGTGAGCCCACGTGGACTGGGACTGGGACTTGCTCTGTTTGCTTGGCTTCCAGGATCCCATGTTCAGAGAGTTCCATCACCAAGGAAGTTAGGTAGGTTACTTCCATCAGGAACTGTATTAGGTCACTGCCTTGGCAACCACTTTGCCCTAACAGTTGCTTCCAAGGTTCGCATGAAATGGAGGCTGCCCCTACTTCCTGTGACACTTTCACAAGTTAGAATGGTATATCAACCATTTTCCCCCAGGAACAGCTCTCTACACAGACCTGGTTTAGTCCATCTTCTCTACAATAAAAAGATAGATGTTGATTCAGACATATCCCTTCATCCTGACCAGGTTGTTTGCCTTGAAAGATGACTTTTTCTCTCTCGGGTCCTTCCCAGCAGCCTACATCTTCTACAGGGATAAATTCTGCATGGAACTTTGAGGTTCTCAGTAGATGGAATATGCCCTCCATTCCTGTATTATAAGACCAACTCTGTACCTCCTCTTCTGTAAAGTTAGATTGAGGAAAGAGTGTATGGTTAGGGTTAATAACATGTACAATTTGGGTTAGGAATCATTCTTCGGGATGAATAATGTTATTCTGACCTGTGATATTTATTAGAATATATAGGTGAAATATAAGTAGGTAAACAGAAATCTAGGTAAGCTTTGGAGACCAGAAGGGCATGGGGCCCTTGATTGGGATACTTAGCTTTGAATTATGTTCTGCAAAAATGTCTCCAATAAATCGATATACAATGGCATAGGTCCTTGTACCTTGGATGATTGAATGTAGAAGAGAACATCCAGTAAAAAAGAGATAGTCAATATGATTAGGAAGATACTCAATAGGTTTAGAAAGAAGAATGAGGATAGAATTTGTACCAAAAGTTCTTTAGCAATAGGGTTTCAGTTAGAGAGTGAATGTAAATGTTAGCACATGTGAAGAATCTGTCACAATGTTGAACTGGGGAAAATATGTAGGAAAGCAGATATCAATAGAGATTTTAGGATATCAGGCCAATTATAAAGTGAGTGATAGGATTAGACATTTTCAACAGCCTTGAGGTTGAATATATAATCTTAGGAAGAAAGAAATATGTAGTCACCAATAGGATTGACATTTGAGAGCAATAGATGTTTTTCATAATCCATGCTCACTTTCCATTTAGGCTTTGGTAAAAATATAAGTTTGATCTTTGTAGTTTTGTCCAGAATATTACTGTGATAAAATGTATATGTAGATCAGGTGACATGAGTATTTCTTCCACCATTTCAGGGTGCAATATTTTGAAGACATATAAATTAGTATTGGGGATACAAAGAGGTGTACGTTTGTCTATCAATATAGAGATAATGCATGAATAGACCATACTGTGAATAAATAATATAAGTACTTCCAACTTTAAATAAAGGATTGAATTGATATCTGAAAATATACAGGAAATCTTATATTGATATACAATCATTCATTCCAACCCGTTATACATCTAATGGTAATATTAGGGTAATGGAATATCATGAAGAGTGTGTGAGTTTTGCTTCAAAATGATTAGAGAAATCGAAAATAGTGTCTTTGGAAAGAAGTCTCATGAAAAGTCCAGCCAGGAAACCTGGAGGAATACATGTGTTCTGAAGCAGGAAGTGATTGATAGAGAGACAAATGCCTATAAATTTGTGAACTTGTGGATAAATATATATCCTACTATGTGCATAAACTGAAGAAATAGTAATGTACCAGTGTTGAATAAAAATGAACGTCAAAATAAACATTTTGTATCATAGGAATCTACTTACATTGATGTTAAACTGGGTAAGTTACTGTAGAAATATTAGGATTTGTATGCACCATTCACCGAAGTTAGTTTTCAGTACTAGGAAAAAAATATGTATTTCAGGTGGATGCATATTTCTGATAATAATCATGTAAAAGTTGATTGTAAATCCAAATACATGAACATGAATGAATTTAGGGAGTGTATAATAAGACACATATATTTCATATTTTGAAATATCTGGAGATTATATATATATATATATATATATATATATATATATATATATATATATATATATATATTTATATATATATACAAAACACCCACACAGACATTAAAAAGTAGCAATATATATGCCAATTGAAATTCATCATTAAATATATATCATCCACAGACCCAAGCTATTTATTTTACTAAACATAGATTTATTTATAATTTTGTTAAACTAGGAACCTCACCCATAGATTGAATTTTCAGTTCCAACTGTGTTTAGGAGGAGTGATCTCTTCTCACAATTTGTATCTGGCAAGTCAGCTACCTCACAAGAATGTACGTGTGATAATAGGTAGGATTCTGTATGTGCATGCAAAAATACATGTGCTGAATAGGCTACAGAGAAAGCAAGACAGGAATTCACATATTTGTTAACTTTAAAAACACATGGTGAACTATTTCAATTAAAAATTGACTAGATTTATAACACCAACCCTTTATCATGCAAAATGAAAGTCCAACTATACACCATGCCTCCTCTGAACTGCTTGTATTTCTATTCTGTTTGGGTTATGTTTCTCCATCATATTAGGATTAGTAGTCAGTGTCTAGTAGGGTATGGGTTAGTGTCAGGGTTTCAGTATTTTGAATGGAAAATTAGATAAGGAATCCAATGTGTATGCAAATATGTGCTATACAAAAATCTTCCCACTCTCATCCAGAACGATGACTTGACATTGCCTTCCCCCCAAGTAAGACACAATTAGAGGAGAAGAGTTAGAAAATCTGTGAATACATATCTGGAAAATCCTCAGGAGTTTACAAACTTGGAGGTGGAAGAGGAGTTTCCAAAAGTAAGGAACAGGGTTGATAGACCCAACCTGATCTTTTATTAAAATTGGGAGCCATCTTGCCACAAAGCAATGAAAAGCTAATTTTGGGTTTACTATAAATTACTGCAATTTCTGAACCCATTTGGAATGTCTGCCCGTGCCTTTAACTCACCCATGCCTATCTCTCTGACCTGATAGCAACCCTCTCTGAAAGTTTAGTGACACATCATAATTTTTGGCCTTCCCTGGCCAGACAACGACTCTCTCTGAGGTCTAATGGTCATCATTATTTCTGATGTTGGGGCCAGCAAAAAAAAAAAGAAAAGTAAACTACATTTAGTGTGATGCTTGTCAAAGTTCTGTTATCTGTAATCCCCCTTTTGTGTAACTTTCTGGGCTATATAGCTGGGCTGTAGGAAAGGTGGGGTTGCTGTCTTGTTCCCGCCGTTTTGTGAGGGAGAGGCAGGCCGCCGGCCGGTTGAAATAATAAATTTGCCTTAATTTGATTTTAATTGGAGTCAGTGTTCTTTACTTTCATCCTGGTCTAACATTTTGCAGTTCCGCAGCAAGATGACCCTGCCAGTACAGATCACAAGACCAGACTGTTGGAAATTCTGAAGCTGGCCTTCCCTCCAGGGCCCCCGGCTACAGAGCCACTCTAGGGGATGCGCAACTTGAGATGTTTCAACGACTTGGAGTGAGACTTTGGTCCAGGGAGCACTGCAATGAACCACTGGACTATAACTATTAGCAAGCACCTGGTGGAGGAGGCCTCCATAGGTAAGTGGCACCTTTATAACATCTGATATCTGGTTAAGGGAGATCCCTTCTGATAACAGAGAGGAGGCCTGGGGAGGCTCACATATACTCCTGTCCGGGACTGTAACGAGAATCATGCTGTCCTTTGTTCTGTTATGTAGGGAATTCTTCTGGATGGGTAGAGAGGTGTGGATGGGCATGCACGCGGTCCTACCCAGGAGCTTTAGCAAGACATTGCAATGCTCCTCTGCTTTTTTTTTTTTTTTTTTTTTTTTTTTTTTTTTTGGTGCCTGGTTTCTCGTTTTTTTTTTTTTTCTGTTTTGTTCTGTGTTCTATATGTTTTTTGTTTGTTTGTTTTTGTGCGTTTTGTTGTGTGATTTCTGTGGTAAAAACTTAAAGATATTGGACGTGAAAATGGGTAATAAAGCAAGTAAGCGTGACACCTTTTTGGACTGTGTTTTAAGGAACTGCGATGAACTTTACCTCCCTTTGTTAAGCAGGATAAGAGAAGCCCCTAGCTGGCTGCCTGGAGCACACCCACTGCACAAGGCAATGCCTGCTGCAGAGCTAAAAACTGAGTATCTCACAGGTTAAGAAGTGAAACTCCTTTAAAACCACTTGTACCTCCAGATCAAAAGAGTCACAACCTTAGGGCAGAGTCCCCTGTGTTTCTCCTTTGTTAGCAAAGCAATAAACCTCCCTTTTTCTTTTTCTCAAAAACCCTGTCCTCATTATTAAATTGGCATTAATTGGCTTCAAGGTCAGGAACTGAACTTTAAGTTTCAAATTTTGATAAACCACACCACACCCGCCCCGGAACTTTTTGAGAGCTGACTACTGATATGTTAGGAGATGGAGCATGGTTGGGGTGGAACCGAACCAGAGGAGCTAATCCTGTAAGTTAAAGGAGGGACCGAGGGACTTCCAGCAGCTGCCGAAGCCCTGTTACTTCAGGGAATTCCCTCCTTCCTTCCCTGCACTGTAAGCATTATGTAACGTCTGTCTTCTTAAAAAAGAGAAAAAGAAAAAGGGGATACTAAATTTAGTAAAGTCACCATGGAGACCCTTGATTTTACATTTCAGGTTGCCCCTCTGTAAAAACATGTGGTCCCCTTGTGGGGACTTCTATGGTGCCACTGGTGTAGGAGATTTTTCTCTTATCTGCTCTGTTTTAAAGGCTTCTGTCTGTCGGCCATAGTCTGGAGCTCCCTTCTGTCTGTCTTGTGTCTTTGTTTCTGGCCCTTTAAGACATGTGCAATAATGTGTTGATATTTTAAATTGTTTCTTGGGAATGATCTTAGCTGAATGTGTGTCTAAATGATGATGTTTTATTGTAACAATCTGGTATCTGAATGGGTTTTTGAAGCATTGCACAATCTTGCAGGTAAAAGTCGGGTTTAGGTAATTGTTTAGTTTATGATTTCAGATAATTTATGCCAGAGAACTTAAATACTTAGGATGGAAAACTAAAGAACTCTCCTTCCAATTTGGCAAGTAACTTACCAATCATTCAGTCTTTTATTTCACCTATTTTGAATTGGGTAGCCTGGGAAAATGTCACTGTGCGTACCAGTGCATTAATTTGGACAAAGATAGTAAATCATTTTATGGTATCTGTTGACAAAACAAGATGTAAAGATATAAAATTTTGTGAATTGTATCTTAAACTTGTTTCATAATTTTCAACTTCCTAACCTGAAAATTATGGTTAAAATGCCTTAGGCCTGTTGTGTCTGCTCTGAATAGCAGTTTTTTCCTGCTCCTTCCTGACCTCAGCCAGGACTTATTTTGAAATGCAAATAAAAGAATCCTGCAAGCTCAGTAGAAGACTGATCTGAGGCCTAAGCAGAAAAAAAAGGCAAATTGTATGGTTTTTACTAATTACTGTCCAGTCGTTTTTTCTAGGACTCTTATTTTTTTCCTTAGATACTTTATTTAGTTTTTTTAGCTCATGATTTTGATCCTACAGACCTAAGTTAATGTTTTTCTGATCAGTTCTATCTTTGACCAACTGTGGAGTTTTTGAAACATTGCAATGCAGATTTCATCTGCGAAAAGCTATAAGGCCTTTACTATTTTTATGTGTGCACAACTTCTGTTATGTGTTGTATGTCTATATATACATACATCCATATATCAAACATATGATACAAAAATTTACATATATAAAGAACGCTCATAAAAAAACGCTCATAAAAACAAATTTTAAAATGTGGATCCAAGGATCCTTAATTCACGTTATTTAAATGGTTCAGTTTAAATTGGATAAACAGATAAAAATAAATGTCTTTAAATTTAAGCTTACAAGTTTTTCTAGGTGTTCAGATATCTAATAAAATATTAATGTCTACAAAATATCTAATATGACTTGGTTGTAGGACTTTTCCTTCAACAAAAAAAATGGTTTACAATCTTCAATACATTTGTCTAATATTTTGATAAATAAGTAAATTAAATTTCATATGAGATTACTCATTCATGACTACTTTTGTTAGATATCTGATTGATTAACTAAGGTCTGTACAAGTTTGTACTAAATTCTGTATAAGATTGTAAAAATCAGTCATGTGTTAAAGAGACAAAAATTTCTTAAAACATAAGTTTACCCATAACATTGTGTTTATTAAGTTTTATTTTTTCTAGAGCTAGCAACCATAAAAATTAAACAACTGATTAAATAAGAACTGTTATTTTAGAGAACTGTACTGCCATTACTTTAAAAGCTAAACTTGGTTAATGTGGAAACATCAATGTAATTATGATGCTATTAATGTGCTCATATCTTACATGTACAAGTCTGTAAGGTAGAAACTTAAAAGAGCATTATATCATGCTGGCGTTCTTAAGTTGTATGGTAAAAATATATATTGGGAATTTATTTATCTGTTATCATAAAGATAAGTAAAGTTTTATGTTACTTTTTACATTTGGGAACAATTTAAATGTATTTTTAAGTTAATGAGAGCCTAATCTATGTAAAGGTTAAAAACTTTCAGCCTTTCTTTAATTCATGTTTTAAATGTGATATCATACGGTGTTAGCTAATGTTCATGTGACCTAAAAAAATTTATGTAAACTTTGTAAAATGATATTTAAAAAAAAAGATCAGCTTTAGAACTAAAACCCTTAAGATTTATAAAGAGACCTGCCTTACCTGAGATAAGGCTCTGTGTCCCATCTTACTACATGTGAGAATGACTATGAAAACAGTAGGTTAGATTATGTTTCATTTAAAGTTTTGTTCAAAAGTTGTTTTTTTTTTTCTGTCAAGATTACTAGGATCTGTAACAGGGGATATAATTTATAACTAAGCAAAAAATTCAGGGTAGCTATTATGCAAACTAAGTATATGTACTCTTGTTAAAAAATTTTATTTTATAATTTCCTTATAAGTGATCTAAAGAGTCTCTGTTAGTGTTTTACAGAATTGTTGCTTTAAGAACACAACATGGGTTAATTTAAGATAATAAATCATCACCTACAAGACAAACAGAATAACACAGATCCCAATTAATAAAAAGATAAATAATTATAAAGTTATAGACATTAAAGCCCAGTACTCTTAACATAAGGCAGTTAAAATTTATTTGCTGGATATTTAAGATTAGGATTTAAAATTAAAGTTAAATGAAAAGGGACAAGAAAACTAATATTTGGCTCTTGCCCTCTGAGTCAGTCTGAATCCAGGGAACAGGGGACTTCTCTAAAGAGCTTTTCAACTCTGGGCCATATAACCTCCCCATCAGGGGGATTAATGAGACCACTGGAGAACAGAAAGCCAATCAGTGCATTTGCTAAGAAGAGGAGAGTCATCAGAGAAGGGAGACATCCCTGATGCTGCCGAGGGAAGCCACATGGTCAAGGAAGACCTGGACCCACCTAGCCCAAAAGGCACTAGCAGAACTGAGAAGCTGCTCTCAAGTCTCCCCAGGAATGGCAACCATAAAAGCTCAGCTGACTGTTACCAATAGATAGAAACAAAAGTCAGTTTGACTGCTTCATCTTAAACACTTAGCAAAGACAGTTGAAAGCAGAATACAGCCATTCCTGGACATTTTAAATAATAATAATAATAATAATAATAATAATAATAATAATAATAATAATATTTTAATGTATACACTTTATATTAGCCTCCCAAAATAAGTAAGACTGGAGGTTACAAAGAAGGATTCTCAGACAGGAATGCCTGATAACTATAAAAAGACACTATCAAGAGGAGCTGCCAGAGGCAGAAGTTTTTAGTTTAAGGCCTCAGATATTTCTAACCTACACGGTTAGGCTTGGTGTTGGCTAGTATGATTATCCAGCACTGAGTAACAGAATTAAAGGTTTTTCTATTAGACACAGAGGTCATTCTAGTAAACTGATTTTGCAAGATCAGATGACATTAAATTATTAAACTGTATCTTATTGGGAGGGACAACTGTAACACTAAATGTTAAGTATTAAGTTGACAGTCCTGATAACTGGGGATATTAAAGACTGGTGAGGGAACTTCTGTACAGTGACATGTTCTAGCTGCTGCAACATTTATTCAGTACTCATGTTTTTTGTTTCTCTCATAGAAGAACCCATCCCCAGATGACTTTACAACCTGTTCTTCCCCAATGAGACTTCAAACCGAACTGACCTCTAAAAGGCAACTCATGTCCCTCATGCTGTTCCCCCTCACGTCACCCTCTCTCAGCTCAGAAGAAGCCAAAATGAGTAATGCTTCTCCTCTTACAACAGTGGTGCCAAAAGTAAATAGACTATCAATATACGTAATTAATTAAGTCAGGTAAAATCACAGAGACCGGTTTTGGGTGATTTGAAAAAATAGGGAGACTGTTGCATCAGAGAATAAAATTCCCTCAGTGCTCTTCACCTACCGTATGAAAGATATGAAAGGGACACATTAGAAAAGGGGGGAATGATAGACCCAACCTGATCTTTTATTAAAGTTTGGAGCCATCTTGCCACAAAGCCAAGAAAGGATAATTTTTCTTAACTATTAATTACAGCAAATTTCGAACCTGTTTGGAATGCCTGCCCGTGCCTTGAACTCACCCATGGCTGGCTCTCTGACCAGATAACAGCCCTCTCTGAAACTTTGTTGACACCTCATAAATATTGGCCTTCCCTGGTCAGATGACACTCTCTGAGGCTCTAATGGTCCCCATAAATTCTTATGTTTGTGTCAGCAAAAAAAAAAAAAAAAAAAGTAAACTACCATTAGTGTGATGCTTGTCAGAGTTCTGTTATCCGTAACCCCCCTTTTGTGTAACTTTCTGGGCTATAAAGCTGGGCTGTAAGAAAGGTGGGGTTTCTCTCTTGTTTCCGCCATTTTGGGAAGGAGAGGCACCAGGGTGGTGGAAATAATAAGCTTGTTTTAATTTGATTTTAATTGGAGTCCGTGGTGATTTCTTGCATCCTGGTCTAAAAGGTAAACACTCCACAAACATGGAGCTCTGCTGGCCTAAAGACTTTTTGAGAAACTGCCTCTGAGGATGGGCACTTGACATATATGTTGTTGTCAGGAGCTTTTGCTTCCATTCTAATGAAACCATCAAAGCTGGGTCTGCATCTATGTGACCTAGAGGACATTGTTTCTTATTTTCCAAAGAACATGAGGCAGAAGTGCTGACTTCTCTCTTTGTAAGTAAACTGTGGCCACTGAAAGCTAATTGTCTCCGCATGTGGATTGTGAAGCCATTAGGTCATCCTCCACTTTTCATGGACTTTCTTGCTGCTGCACTGGGAGTTTGGTATTTGCTTCACGAAATGCAAGGAATTCAACTGGGACACAGTGCTGGAGGGAGTCCTCTCACGTGTGGTGGGTAAGGGTCTGCAGGACAATGCACCAACTAAGCTTCTATCCCACATAGATTGCCCCGTTGACCATAGCAACTTGATACTGAACATTGCCCTGAAACATCTCCATATAACAAGATGCCATTTATGGAGAGGTTTCAGACATATAAGTGATTCCTGTCTCCACCATGTCAGCCACCAGCCATTTGGAAGTCAATGGCAGATCCACATGGCCCGACCACAGATATTTTACCACACACCTGCACACCACAGCTCTGGGCCCACTACTCAGCAGGCTCCAACATACTGGCATCTCTGTTCTACACCATTTTCATGAAACCCAGTCAATCAAGGCACTCTCTGGTATACTCATGATCAACAACAGGACATCCAAAGATTCTCCAGTGCCACCTGGTCATGGGAATTTTAAAAATTTCATGGTATTTATCTAGCCATTTTTCAAGGATGAAGTTGGAGAAACTGTGGGTTTCAATTCATTCAGGAACCATTAAATTTTGAGGTAGCACATTTCAAGAAATGCTCTGGAGAACTCGCAGAGGCAAAGCTTCCCAAAGAGTGGCCAAAATGACACATGAAGCCAGGCCCATGAGGTCTACAATGTTAGGTCCATGTGTGATTTGACTCTCAACTATGGCTGCCAAGTCTATAAGAATAAAATCATGTCATATCCTGGCTGAAATTCCCAATGCTCTTACGAAAGCCACCATTGGCTTAGATCTCAGTTTCCAAGGGCGACTCTCATGCATGGCCTCCTAAAATCCCAACAAAATTCATGGCAATACTTCTCTGAAGTGAGTTACATAACTCAGTCTCTAAGGGGAATGACACTAGAGTTCATGTTCAGGTGGACCCAGGCATCTCTTCTAACTACCACACAAATGACTGCTGGGAGCCATCAGCCAAGTAGGTATGACAATTTCCTTGCCAGCGTACCCCCATGTTTCCTTAGTGGAAGGACTCATGGAAATAGGACATTTTGCAGGACATTGCATGTAAGGTGACCTTGCTGAAGGACCAGGGCGGATCCATGTTTAGGGTGTTCCTGGTTTGGCATAATAGGAGATTAGGGTGTTCCCCCTTTAGAATAGGGCGGTTTAGCATAATAGGAGATTAGGGTGTTCCCCTTTAGAATAGGGTGTATCCTGCTGCTGAGTTCCTCTTGATTCTTAGGATCAGACAGTATATTTGGGAGACAGAATCCCAGGAGTAGTGGATTTGGGCAGAGAGTGGATTTGGGCAGGAACGTGGATTTCCCCAGAACGTGTTTGTAGACGGCCGGTGTGAGTTCGGGAATAAAGAATTGCTGTTTGAATCTACAAGCTGTGTGGAGACTCGTGATTTGTGCCCAGCAAGAGACTGCGGCATTTGATGGCTCGTACGCGGAACGCCTGAAGCTTGGGGGTAAGTGAAATTGCTCGCCCCTGAGGGAAGGCGAGAGAATGGGTGACCATTTCAAAAAACAATGTGTTCTTCTTTTGATTTATTTTGTTTTTCTTTCAAGCTGCCTATCTCTAAAAATTTCTCAGGCAAACTGGTTGACTAAAGGTTTGATGTTTGTCAGCCCTGAGGAAGAGAAAATTGATACAACGATTTTTTATTCCGTTTTTGTTTCATTCAGATTCGGTTTTGTTTTGTGTTATCTTATTGGGTTGAGTTATCTTTATAGTAGATTAAAACAAACTGAAAATATGTTAAGCAAATTGTTAGAGGTTCAGAACATGGAGAAAGACATTTTAGATCAAGCAAAAGAGAAGGTCTCTCGAGCTAGTCAGACAGAGGAAGAAAATTTAAAGGATAAGGGGTTGTTAGGAAAAAGGCCACAACAGGAGGCTGTTACTAACTCTGTTTTATCACAAGAGGGTTTAATTCAACCAACAGGCCCACTGATAGAGACAGCTGAGTGGCCCTCAAACCCCGTAGTTGATAATTGGGATTCTGAGACAGGACCTCAAAGATTAGCATGCCCTGTACTTGAGCAGGCAGGAGGGCAGTGAATTCACCATGCTTTAGATTTTAAAACAGTGAAGCAGTTAAAGGAGGCTGTAACAACCTATGGTCCCCAAGCTCCCTTCACGGTAAGCATGGTCGAGTCCATTACTAACTTGGACATGACGCCAGCAGATTGGGCTAGCATGTTTAAATCTGTGCTAAATGGAGGACAATATTTGTTATGGAAGGTTGCCAATGAGGAATTATGCGCAGAGACAGCTAGGCGAAATGCAGCAGCCGGTTACCCTCAAAGAAATCTAGAAATGTTGCTAGAGAAAGGACCTTATGAGGGTCAGCAGCAACAAATTGAATATGATCCTGCTATATATGCACAAATTGCTGCAGATGCAGTTAGGGCATGGAAGACTTTACAAGGACATGGAGATTTACAAGGCCAGCTATCTAAGGTAATACAGAGTGGTAATGAACCTTAAGCTGACTTTGTAGACAGGCTAATTCAAATGGCTGCCAAAATTTTGGGGGATACAGAACAAGCAATGCCATTAATAAAACAACTGGCTTATGACCAAGCAAATCGTTGCTGCAGAGAGGTTATTAGACCATGGAGACATGAAGATTTAAACACATATATTAAATTATGTAGAGATATTAATGAACAAGAGCAAGTCTTGGCAGCTGCAGTACAACAGGCTTTTGATGCCAGGCCAAAAACATGCTATGATTGTGAAAAAACAGTACATTTTAAAAGGAGTTGCCTCATAGGAGGAGGATTTAACAAAACTAGTTATCAAAGAAATAGAATACCAAGTATTTGCCCACGATGCCGTAGAGGGAGACATTGGGCTAATGAATGCCGTTCTCAAACTACCATAGAGGGTACTCCCTTAACAAAAAACGGACAAGGACCAGGTATTTACCCATGATATCGTGGAGAAAGGCATCAGACTCCATTGCCAAAAAACGGACCAAGGGGCCCAATGCTCCGGGGCCCACAACCACAAATATACGGGGCAGTGGAGGAACCCAGCAACACCATTAGAGTAGTGCCCAGGACACATTGTCCATTAAATCCCTCATCAGACAAATCCGAGGGAGCGCAGGGTTGGACATCTGCGCCTCTGCCAGAGCAGTACTAACTCCAGAGATGGGAGTTCAAATCATTCCTTCAGGAATAAAAGGACCTCTTCCTTAAGGGACAGTAGGCTTATTATTGGGACGTAGTTCACCTACATTAAAAGGACTTAAGATAAGTCCTGGGGTAATTGATCTCGATTATGTAGGTGAAATAAAAATTATAGCTAGTTCTCCAAGAGGTATATCAGTAATTTCACCTGGAGATAGAATAGCACAGTTGTTAATAATACCCATCCTACATAATAAATTTCCTAGTCATAGTGTAAAAATAGGTTCCAGGGGATTAGGCTCCACAGGTGTAGATTGGGCTATGTTGTCTTTAAATTTAGATTCTCGCCCAATGTTAAAACTAAATATTCAAGGACACGACTTTAATGGGCTACGGGACACAGGTGCAGACCTTAGCATCATATCTAGTCAGGAATGGCCAAAACATTGGCCATTACAACAAGCCACTCAAATGCTTCGAGGCCTAGGAGTGGCTGCTAATCCCCATAGAAGAACAATGTTATTATATTTGAAGGATCCTGAAGGTTGTGAGGGAACTATACAGCCATATGTATTGGATCATCTTCCTATAAATTTATGGGGACGAGATGACCTAGATCAATTAGGTTTGAAGTTAACAAATAACATCAATCCTAATGCGCCCACTACTAGGGCTAGACAAGGTTTTAGGAAAGAAAAAAGATTAGGAAAACAAGGACAAGATATAGCAGCACCAATTCAAATAGATCAAGGAACAGAAAGACATGGGTTGGATTTTCAGAAAGGGCCACTGAGACAATAAAAATTACTTGGAAATCAAAAAGACCAGTGTGGGTTCCTCAGTGGCCCCTGACTAAAGAAAAGATACAAGTAGCCCATGATCTGGTCAAACAACAATTAGTGGAAGGACATATACAACCTTCCATATCTCCCCATAATACTCCCATTTTTGTCATTAAAAAAAATCTGGTAAATGGAGATTATTGCAAGATTTAAGAGCCATTAATAATGAGATGGTTATTATGGGACATGCTCAATCAGGGATTCCTCAATTGTCTGCTTTGCCAAAAACCTGGCATGTTTTAGCCATAGATATTAAAGATTTTTTTTTCAATTCCAATTCATCCCGAGGATAGTCCACGCTTTGCATTTACTATCCCTGCATTAAATCATGAAGGTCCTGATCAGAGATATGAATGGAAAGTACTCCCTCAAAGGATGGCTAACAGTCCAACTATGTGTCAAATATATGTTAATAAAGCAATCCAGCCACTTAGAAATCAAAATCCTGAACTACAAATATTTCACTATATGGATGATGTATTATTGGCACATAAAGATAAAAACATATTGCTGGAATGTTATGCAACACTTACAAGCTTATTAAAAAATTATAATCTAGAGATAGCAATAGATAAAGTACAATTAAATTTTCCAATTAATTATTTAGGAGTTCTATTATCCTCAACCATGATCCGTCCACCAAAAATTCAAATACAAGTAGATCAACTCAAGTCACTTAACGACTTTCAAAAGTTATTGGGAGACATAAATTGGATAAGGCCTTATCTAGGCATACCCACAGGAGAGTTGGGACCTTTATTTGATATTCCAAAAGGTCCATCAGATCCAAACTCACCTCGCATGTTAACTCCTAAAGCAAGAAAGGCATTGAAAATTCTTGAAACATATATGGAAAATATACATTTGGATAGAATTGATATAGGTTTGCCTTTATTATTTATTGTACTACCAACAAAAAATATTCCTACAGGAGTATTTTGGCAAGAAGGTCCATTATTGTGGATACATTTATCTTATTCACTTAACACTATTCTTACTAGGTATCCTGAGGCTGTAGGACAATTAATACTCAAAGGAATAAAAGCAGCGAAGGGAGTGTTTGGAATTTTTCCCAATAAAATTATTACTCCATATACTATGGATCAAATTGATGAGTTAGCTAATGAGTTAAATACTTGGGCAATAATCATGTGTAAATCTAATGTTTGATTTGATAATCACTTACCATCTAATCCTTTGTTGTCTTTTTGGTCTAAGCATCCTGTAGTTTTTCCAAAAATGACAAGAAAAACCCCTATTATGAATGCTCCAAATATATTCACTGATGGGCCAAATAATGGTACAGCAGCAGTAGTTACCCCTGATCAAACCTTTACATTTTTAAAACCAAAACAATCAGCTCAAAAGGTAGAGCTTAATGCAGTTTTACAAGCCTTTTTAATGTTTAAAGATTCTGTATTTAATTTATTTTCTGATATTCAGTATGTAGTTAATGCTATAGTATCTCTTGAAGATGCTGGTAGGATTTCCCCTTCTTCTACTGTTTTCTCTTTGTTTTCCACTATACAAAGTCTAATCTGGGACAGAAAAGATCCATTCTTTATAGGACATATTAGAGCACATACAGGATTGCCTGGAGCCCTTAGTTTGGGCAATGATTTAGCAGATAAAACTACACATGACATACATATTTTCTCTACACTAGAAGAAGCTACGAATTTTCATAAAAAATTCCATGTTAATGCTAATACTTTACAAAAGCTTTTTAAAATAACTAAGGAACAATCCAGACATATAATAAAACAATGTCAAAATTGTGTGACCTTTTTACCACAAATTAATCTTGGAGTCAATCCTAGAGGACTGATACCTAACCATATTTGGCAGATGGACGTCACACAATTGCCAGAATTTGGAAAAATCAAAATATTTACATGTTACAGTTGATAGTTCTTCCGGATTTTTGATGGACTCCCTTCATGCCGGAGAAAAATCTAAAGATGTTATAGCTCATTGCTTACAAAATTTTGCCACTGTGGGCGTTCCTAAACAGTTAAAAACTGATAACAGTCCTGGCTATACCTCTACCTCTTTTAAACAATTTTGCTCATCATTTGGTATTACTCATATAACAGGAATTCCATACAATCCACAGGGACAAGGCATAGTTGAAAGAGATCATCAAACTATTAAAACGTACTTATTAAAGCAAAAAGAGGGAATTGGAAAGGGGTATATATCCCCCAAAGATAAACTTAAAATAACGCTTTTTACTCTAAACTTTTTAAATTTGGATTCATCAGGACTTAGTGCTGCAGAAAGACATATGTATCCAAAAAATGTGCATAAGCCTAAAGTTCTTTGGAAAGATATTCTAACAGGACAATGGAAAGGTTCTGACCCAGTGATTGTCTGGAGTCGGGGCTCTGTCTGTGTGTTTCCACAGGGAGAACAGCAACCTATTTGGATTCCTGAAAGACTGACTAAAACAATTTCTACAGATCGAAAAGAAGATGATTTGACTCAAATCCATAAGAGATGATATCCAGAACTCCAGCTTGGCCATTCTTACATCTGCAACAGTGATTAACCAGGATTCTTTTTTCAATACCTATTTTATTATTGCATTTTTCCACATCATAAGGCTCTATTTTTATTTTTTGAGCTCATACAAACCTAGGTTAATGTTTTTCTGATCAGTTTCATTTTTTGACTGTGGAGTTTTTAAACATTGCAATGGAGATTTCACCTAGGTAAAGCTACAAGGCCTTTATTATTATCTTATGTGTTGTACATTTGTTTGCACATTTGTGTTTTGTGTTGTATGTCTGTGTGTGCGTATGTCCATATTTCATATATGAGGAGCG
This sequence comes from Callospermophilus lateralis, assembly GCF_048772815.1. Taxonomy (NCBI): domain Eukaryota; kingdom Metazoa; phylum Chordata; class Mammalia; order Rodentia; family Sciuridae; genus Callospermophilus; species Callospermophilus lateralis. The sequence continues at coordinate 135,191 of NW_027513259.1, read as the reverse complement.
CTCATTAGAATATGGATCCGAATTATTTTTGTTATTCACGTGATTTAAATGGATTAATGTAAATTAGGTATACAGCTGTTAAGGATTGTTTTTAAAGGTGGTTAACAGATCTGCTTGTTTACTAATTTAAATCAGGTAAACAGCTGTTAAAGATTGTTTTTTAAGGAGGTTAACAGATCTGTTTGTTTACTTTCACCTTTCCTTTTCATTATATTTAATAATTCTTTTCAGGATAATGTCTGTTTAGCATCATTGCCAGAATTCCTATCTTCATCCCAATGAATATAACTCAACAAGTATGCTCAGTCAAGGAGTCAACTTACTTTAGGAGGAAACGGACTTTGGGAGGAGATGGACAGACTGATAGATTCCTCCACTTTGAACTGCTTACAGAACTTGCCTAGACTATGTAACTATCGTTTGGTACAGCGAATTGTGGTAATGCTGGCATATCTTTGCTGATGGTGTCACCAGTGATTTTTGCTGATGGTGTCACCAATGATGCAATTTTTCCTCCGTCATGAAGGCATCTTAACCACCTTCAAATTAACCTTTTAAAGACTTTTAATTATCATCTATACTGTACTTTTAAATGAACTTTTTCACCACCTACAGCTTCACTATTTTAAATGAGGCTTAGATTCTGTTTAAATTGCTTAATGTTAGTTTACTTGGCTGCCCTTCAACCAAAGGCCTTTTTTACTCCATTAAGAAGCTTTGTCTTAATCTGCCATGTACAAATACCTTTTTTCTTCCTTCTTCCTTTCTCAAGATTTTAAAGTAAGTCTAGTTTCCTCAAAATCTATTTAAATGGCATTTTACAACTTTTTACATTACCACACAGAGATTATCTCATCTAGAAACACTTCTTTTTCCATTAACCTCTTATATTAAAATATATTTCCACATCTTGAATCTTTTTCTATCTCTTTTTTAACCATTAACCCTTTTTATAAATTCAAATTTTGAAACAACTCTTATAAAATTTCTGATTTAGACAAATTACTCCACTTTAATAGGATGAAATACTTTCAGGTTTTTTTTTATGGTACCATAATACTATAATTGAAACCCAACTGAAACTTATTATACTCTTTGTATATAAATTACACCTGATAGAATCTTAACACTTAGTAACCTTGTTTTGGCAAAGACACAGACCAAAGCAATATTAAACCTTTTTTCAATTTACCAATTTATGAAAACACACATAATTTTTAAATATATTACCTTATGGAACTTAATAAGTAAAGAGTACTTGATTTTATATTTAGTGGTTGATATTTTAACACTTTAGCTTTGTAAATTAATTAGAACTTTGTAGAAACCAAGATCTTAGACAAATGTAGTAAACAGAATTAGCCATCTATTTCTTGAAGAAAAATCCTTCTACAGGATACCATGATGGTCCCATTGATATACTTAATAACTCGTCTTTAAAAAGCCATGGACATTCTCTTGCCTTCCCTCAGGGGCGAGCAATTTCACTTACCCCCAAGCTTCAGGCGTTCCGCGTACGAGCCACCAGATGCCGCAGTCTCTGGCTGGGCACAAATCACGAGTCTCCACACAGCTTGTAGATTCAAACAGCAATTCTTTATTCCCGAACTCACACTGGCCATCTACAAACACATTCTGGGGAAATTGACGATGTTCTCTGCCCAAATCCACTCTCTGCCCAAATCCACTCTCTGCCCAAATCCACTACTCCTGGGCTTCTGTCTCCCAAATATACTGTCTGACCCTAATTACTCAAGAGGAACTCAGCAGCAGGATATGCCCTATTCTAAAGGGGAACACCCTAATCTCCTATTATGCTAAACCGCCCTATTCTAAAGGGGGAACACCCAAATCTCCTATTATACTAAACCAGGAACACCCTAAACATGGATCCGCCCTGGTCCCTCAGCAAGGTCACCTTATATGCAATGTCCTGCAAAATGTCCTATTTCCATGAGTCCTTCCACTAAAGAAAATTGGGGGTACGCTGACAAGGAAATTGTCTTCTTCTAGTGTAGAGAAAATATGTATGTCGTGTTTAGTTTTATCTGCTAAATCATTGCCCAAACTAAGGGCTCCAGGCAATCCTATATGTGCTCTAATATGTCCTATAAAGAATGGATCTTTTCTGTCCCAAATTAGACTTTGTATAGTGGAAAACAAAGAGAAAACAGTAGAAGAAGGATTCATCCACTTTGAACTGCTTACAGAACTTGCCTAGACTATGTAACTATCGTTTGGTACAGCGAATTGTGGTAATGCTGTCATATCTTTGCTGATGGTGTCACCAGTGATTTTTGCTGATGGTGTCACCAATGATGCAACTTTTCCAAAGGAACTGTCAATTGGCTTGGTGTCGTGGCATTTCTGTATCCTCCTCCCTTCTGCTAGTGATGGTCTAAATTTGGGGGCCAATGGCTATATGCTGGACCGGTAGTCAGTGACGGGTATGATCCAATTGCAGTGGTATCAACCTAAGACAGGAGGCTGACGACTAAAGGTCAGTTGCCTAAAGGTCAGTTTTCCGATGACGGTTAAGAACCATATGTTGAATTGGACAACCTACCAGGCACGGTCCTTAAGCCACATTAACCTCTCTCCCCCACTGGCACCAAGGCCAAATTTGGGGTCCAACAGAGGTGAGGCAAAGAACCTCACCCCCCCACTGGTGCATAGACCTATCCACAAGTATGGCTGTATGCTGGACCAGTAGTCAGTGACGGGTATGATCCAGTTGCAGTGGTATCAACCTAAGACAGGAGGCTGACACCTAAAGGTCAGTTTTCCAATGATGGGAAAGAACCATATGTTGAACTGGACAACCTACCAGGCACGGTCCTTAAGCCACATTACTTGTTGTTTAATCAATCAGAAGGGGGAAGATGCTGGGATCCATCAGCCAAGTAGGTATGACAATTTCCTTGCCAGTGCACCCCCATGTTTCCTTAGTGGAAGAACTCATGGAAATAGGACATTTTGCAGGACATTGCATGTAAGGAGACCTTGCTCAAGGACCAGGGCGGATCCATGTTTAGGGTGTTCCTGGTTTAGCATAATAGGAGATTAGGGTGTTCCCCCTTTAGAATAAGGCGGTTTAGCATAATAGGAGATTAGGGTGTTCCCCTTTAGAATAGGGTGTATCCTGCTGCTGAGTTCCTCTTGAGTTCTTAGGGTCAGACAGTATATTTGGGAGACAGAAGCCCAGGAGTAGTGGATTTGGGCAGAGAGTGGATTTGGGCAGAGAGTGGATTTGGGCAGAGAACGTGGATTTCCCCAGAACGTGTCTGTAGACGGCCTGTGTGAGTTCGGGAATAAAGAATTGCTGTTTGAATCTACAAGCTGTGTGGAGAATCGTGATTTGTGCCCAGCCAGAGACTGCAGCATCTGACCGCAATTAAAACCAAAACAGTCCCACATGACCCTCATCTTCTTCCATATAGACACTCATAATAACCTCTGACTAAAGTTTTCAATGAGGGGTGCAGCCTTAGACATTGTCCAAAATAAGCACCATTGCCCCTTGTTTGCCTAAAGTGAGGGTGGCCTGGACACCCTTCCTGTGAACCAAGAGTGATCAAATATGCCGGCTATATAACTGCTCTGCTTCTCCTGAATGAGGCTTACTGACTGTCTGGTATAGATTCTTTATGTGAATTGGTGTCATGAGAAAACCTAAGCACATATCGGCTAGCCTCTGCAGGGTTTGAAGAACTGATTTGACCCAAAGGATCCATATTCTCACTTGATGGAGGTCAGGAAGCTAACAGAGGAAGGCGAGAACCTTCATCCACAATAACTGCTCTTTTGGCCATTTTGGTTTGGATGCACACTTGGAAACTTTCTTTAGATCCATCAGGTGCTGAGAATCTGAGCGACTCTCTCACACAGGGCCAAGAGGCTGATTCAGCCACATCCCTTCCAAAGCAATTAAGCAAAGAGCCACAGGTGATGCCCATTCATTTCCATTTAAAAACTGTTTTCTTCAGGCTTCACAAAGGGGTGGCCTGAGGCAAAGACCTTCCTGACATTCAGGACAATAGAACAATAGGTAAGCAAAAGGCCCAAAGCAGTGTTTCTCCACTGAGACTTTACTGGTCACACTGATATCTGAGTTTTCTGAGATGCTCGCCATTCCCTTCAGCTATCCAGTACATGGTCATGTCACAGAGTTTGGAGGTGGTACATATTTGGAAACAAAACCATGAGGCTATCCTGGAGAGTGGCCAGTATTCAGGAAGAAAAGAGGAGCTTAGGAAGGTAGTAGGTGTTGCCCATCCATAAGGCAAGCCGCTCTCCATTCTTAAATTGGGTGGGATGAATGCTGGGTAGCTTTCTACTACACAGGACACAACCATTGATGCATTCGCTTTTCAAATGTCTACAACCACGGATACAGTGGGATACAAAGACATAGAAACATTCGTGTTATCAAACGACTTTCTCGAAACATTCCAGTCTAAACAAATAAACCGCCTTTCCTACCTATTCTCAGAACCTGAAACAAAACCACACACTAACACAGACACCCACAATGGCACCTCCTTCCCCCAAGTATGTCTGTGACTATCTTGAGTGTCCTCTGACTGGTAGGCCTTACTATGTTCCCCCCAAATTGCGTGTCCTGTCTCAGATCTGGTATTTTTGGCCAACTCTTTGAAGTTGTCAGGAGTCATGGTTTAGCCACTACCTGCTTTCCCAGAAAAGGCCCCTCTTCAAAGCTCTCCTGGCATTTGGCCATCATCACATAAGTAGATACCAATAAAGACTGACTCTGTCCTTGGTAAATCCAAACAATTGAGACCACAGGGACTGGGACTGGGCCTTGCTCTGTGTGCCTGGCTTCCTGGATCCCAAGTTCAGAGAGTTCCATCAACAAGAAAGTGTGGTAGGTCACTTCCTTCAGGAACTGAACGAGGTCACTGCCTTGGCAATCACTTTGTTCTAACAATTGCTTCCAAGGGTCCCATGAGATGGAGGCTGCCCCTACTTCATGTGACACTTTCACAAGTTAGAATGGTATATCAACCATAGGCACCTGGGAACAGCTGTCCACACAGGCCTGGTTTGGTCCATTTAATCTACATTAAGAAGAGAGAGGCTGATTCAGACACATCCCTTCATTCTGACCAGGTTGTTTGATATGTAAGTTGACATGGAGTTGACTTTTGCTCTCTCAGGTCCTTGATAGGTGAAAAGGTCGGTCGAATGTTGGAGGAAAAGACCACCAAGAGACTGTCTCATGCCACAGCCAAGGGTTTTTTGGGGGTCCAGCATGCTGGTGCTCAGAGCTCACTCCAGAGGAGCAAAGAGCAAAGAGCCCCGAGAACAACTTGAGCAGGGTTTATATACATTCTTTAGAGAGGGCAGGGACTTTACATACATTCTAGCCTCCTTTTGCAAATCATCATATACCACGGAAAAATCAAATAACAACTCTAAAACATGATTAGCACATTCATTGGCGGACACACGTCGGGCAGGGGTGATTGCTCAGCCCTGAGAATGGGTATACATTTAAACTGATTGGTTGAAGCCCTGAGATGTATATGTGCTGAGCTTCATGGTTTCTGGGAAGGGGTTGTTAAGTAACTAGGTGGTCAGGGAAGATTTCAACACACATCTAATGGGCAGTTCCGGGAAATGTCTTAACTGCCACAGGAATTTCAGGTTCTGAGTGCAGCTTGTAAACTTTATAAAACCTGGTTCTTTACGTTTCAATTTCAATTTCTTTTATTATTTAATTTCCCACTGCGTTTTCTGAAAACTTTTAATCTTAAAAATAATGAATCATAATTATTGCGGGGTCTCACATTCTATTTCTGCCAGTGGAGCGTATTTCTGTCTGATTACAATGAGTTTTACATGCCCAATCTGAGCCTGGAGAAAGGTAAATATGCTATTAAGCAAACAAGTTCCCACAGCTAGCAACACCATAAGGATGATCAGGGGTCCTGCTAAGGCTGATAGGAGTGTAGTTAACCAGGGGGACTGGGTAAACCATGACTCAAACCACCCTTGTTGAATATCCCTTTCTCTCTGGTGCTCTTCAAGGCATTTTCTCAATTTACTCAAGGATTCTTTTACAACTCCAGTATGGTCAGGATAAAAACAACATTCTTCTCTCAGTGCAGCCCAGAAGCTCCCCGCCCTCATGAAGAGGAGGTCTAATCCTCACCTGTTCTGTAAAACCACTTCAGAGAGAGAGGTTAAGGATTTCTGAAAAACTGTGATGCAGGTCTCTAACGTCTTCAAGTCTTGAGATATTGCTGTTTCTAATTGGGCCATTTGTTGTGACCCACGGATCATATCAGCTGTTCCTGTACCCACTCCTGCAGCAGCTCCTATCCCCAATAGGATGGCTAGAGTAAGGGACACAGGCTCCCAGCGAAATCGGGTTTTCTTGTCCCCCTAGTAGACCTTCAAATGTTTCTGCATCATGATAGAGCACCCTGGGGAGTTTCTGCACCAATACACAATATTTTAGAGAGCTGTCCAATACCTAGGATGAAATGCAAGGAGTTCTGACTATGTGGAGTTCAGTACCATAAAGGTTCCTTTATTTAGTTCCCAGGGGGAGGAGTCACCTGTACTCTGGACTGGAGAAGTAGGCAAAAACGGAAACTGGGAAGTATGAGATGATAGAGGGGTTCTGGTAGATCTAGGCACTGGGTCCTCCACAGGGTTGGGCCTGTTTGCGACTTTGGAAATCAGCTGGGCACACGTAAAAATCAAGACTGGCTAGTTTACACCTGGGCTGGGGGAGATGACATCCATAATTCATGGTGTAAGGCGGTCTATGTTGCCCTGGTTGGGTTTGAGTGGGATCTGTGTGGGGTCCTCTATGTCAGGGAGATCCCAGTCAGAGAGGCCTATGGCAAGCTGACAAATGTCCAGGTGGAGAGATGGCCACCAAGTCCATAAGGGGGCTCTATGTGAAATAGACCACACTACTTGCCCAGTAGGATTTATAACTTGCCATTGTTGCTGAACAGGCTGATGGGGATTAGGACTGCTGGTGGTCAGGGGAAGAATCCATAGCCCTACCCACAAGACGGACACGCAACTTGAGAGGGTTACCAGTCTGTTCCAATTTCCAGCCGGAGTCTGGACAGGGCGCAGGCTTGAGATGGGAGACATTGATCCAGGAAGTGATCCCATCCACTTTCACCACTGTAGGTGTTATAAGGAGCACCTGGTATGGTCCTTTCCAGCGGGGTTCCAGGGATGACACCTGATGCCGTCTCACGTAGACAAAGTCTCCAACTTGATATTGATGTGGGGTTCCCTCATCTCCAGGCTGATAAGCAGTGGCCAACTGTTTCCACAGGTATTGCTGGGTGTTGGGTTTGTTCAAGGGCTTTAAGTCTGTCAAGCAAGGGGGTGTGAAAGGAATCATTAAGTCTCAGAGTTGGGATTAGGTCCCTTACTGGAGGAGGGGCACCATAGAGTATTTCATAAGGGGTTAAGTTACACAAAGAGGCAGAGAGGTTATTTCTTGCATGAAACAGTGCATAAGGTAGGAGCATAATCCAATTTTTTATGCCGGTTTCCAAGCTTAATTTTGTTAAGTTCTCTTTGATGGTTCTATTCATCCTTTGAACCTGTACTGAGCTCTGGGGTCTATAAGCACAATGTAACTTCCAATTAATCCCCAGGGTCCTGGTGAATCCCTGACTTACCTGGGATTCGAATGTTGGTCCGTTATCAGACCCTAGTACCTTAGGCAAGTCGAACCTTGGAAAATGTCTTCTAGGATCTTTTTGACCACTTTTTGTTCTCCCCGTTGTGGAAAAAGTTAAAAGAGTCACTCCATTTAGGGCTGCCAATTAAGCTTCCTAATCTGCTCTTCTGTTTCCAACCGCCACGGGGTCGTTTTCCTTCTGGTGCCCTGGACAGTGCACTATAGCTAGGTCCTTAGGGCCCTACACTGCTGAGAGAAGTTGGAGGATCTCATCTTTGTTCTTTATTTCTTTCCCAGTGGAGGTTAATAGCCACCTTTGCTGGTAAGTAGCCCCCTGCACATTTGTAGTGACAAATGTGTATATGGTGGCCCTTTTGCCTGTTGCTAGTTCCAATGGTTTCGTAAGGGCAATCAGTTCTGCTTTTTGGGCTGATGTCCCTTCTGGGAGACCAGAGAACAAGATGACATTAGTTTCGCTAACTACTGCTGCTCCAGCCCGCTGCTTACCGTCTTGGAGGAAGCTGGTGCCCTCCGTAAACCATACGACTTCAGGGCGAGGCAGTGGCTGATCCTTCAAGTCTCGTCGTATACTGTTTTCCTCTGCCAGTATGTGTTGACACTCATGAGCGACGGGTCCTGATGATACTTCTGGCAGCAGTGTAGCCGGGTTGAGTGGAGCAGGGGGTCCTAACATTATTCTGCCTTTGTCAAGCAAGAGGCTCTGGTAGTGGTTTATTCTGAAGTTTGATAGCCACCTTTCTGGGGGCTGACAGATGATGCTCTCGAGGGCATGGGGGGCTATAATGGTTAGCTTCTGTTCCAAGTTCATATACGAGCATCTTTTATTAGAAGGGCTGCCGCTGTTATAGCTCTTAAGCAATGGAGCCACCCGCTAGCCACTGGGTCCAATTTTTTTGATAAGAATGCTACGGGCCTTTTCAAAGGTCCCAAAGTCTGAGTGATCACTCCCAGTGCTATTCCTTTCTTTTCCTCGATGTAGAGAGTGAAGGGTTTTTCTACATCTGGGAGTGCTAAGGCCGGAGCAGATAGCAGCACCTTTTTTTGACATTATAAAAAGCTAATTGTGCTCAGGGTTCCATTGGAAGTAGGCATCCCCCTTTATCAGCGGGTATAAAGGGGCAGCCAGAGATGCAAACCCAGGAATCCATAACCTGCAAGAGTCGGCAGTCCCAAGAAACTCTCTGAGTTGTCTCTTATTATATGGGGGCGGTATCTGCACAACAGTTTGTTTTCTGCGCTCAGTGAGCCATTGTTTGCCACCCCTAAGAGAATCACCAAGGAAGATTACTTCTTGCTGACAAATTTGGACCTTATGGCAGAAGCCCTATATCCAAGCCGAGCAAGCTCAGATAATAGTGCTTGGGCCCCAGACTCATAGTTCTCCTTGGTGTCGGCTGACAGTAGGAGATCATCCACATATTGGAGTAGGGTGACTTCGGGGTGTACAGTTCTGAAGTCGTTGAAGTCCCTGTGGAGGGCTTCATCAAAGAGAGTGGGGGAGTACTTGAACCCCTGTGGGAGTCTAGTCCAGGTTACTTGGCCAGATGTTCCAGTTTCTGGGTCTATCTACTTGAAAGCAAACAGGAACTGACTGTCCTTATGTAGGTGGAAAGCAGAAGTAAGCATCTTTTAAGTCCACCACAGTGTACCATTCCCGCTCCAGATTCAGAGTGCTAAGCAAATTATATGGAGTGGGTACTGTGGGGTGAATGTCCTGCACTCTGTTGTTAATTCTCTTAGGTCTTGAACAGGACGGTAGTCCCCAGTTCCTGGCTTTCCTACTGGTAACAGGGGGGTATTCCTGGCTGATTTACAGGGCCTTAGGATACCAAGCGCCAGGTATTTCTGAATATGGCGCCTTATCCCATCCTTAGCTTCTTTGCTTAGAGGATATTGTTTAACACTGATTAGAGAGACAGAGGCTTTTAATTCTACTACTATTGGAGGTTGTTTTATGGCAAGACCTAATCCAGCAGTTTCTGCCCAGGTATTAGGATAATCTTTTATACATTTCTGTGCTAGTTTGCCTGTTTGATCAGTCCTAGGGAGCGAGAAGAGTTGTTGTTCATCTTCTGTGGACATAGTCAAAGCCGTGACTATGGGAGTTTTTACTGAAGGCTTTAGAAACTTCACTTGGGGACCATCAGAGTTAAAGGTTATTCTATCCCGGAGTTTGGTAAGCAGTTCCCTGCCCATCAATGGGGCTGGGCATTCTAGGACTACTAGGAAAGAGTGGTGGACTTTTCCCTTTCCTACATCCATAATACTCTTAGTTGTCCAAGCCCGATATCTACTGCCATTAGCCCCTTGAACAAGAGACCCTTTATTTGATAGGGGGCCAAGTGGGGTCTTAAGGGCTGAGTATACTGCTCCTGTATCCACTTCAAAGTTCACTAGAGTCTCCTCCACTTCAAATGTTACCCTGAGCTCGGGGAGGAGATCTGAGCCCCGACATTCCTAGTCCTCTTCTAGAGTCAGCATGGTGGGCTGGGGTGGCTGCTTCTTTTTGGGGCACTCTATGGCCCAGTGTCCTTTTTCTTTAAAGTAGGCACATTGATCTGAGGCCAGGGGCAGCCTTTGGCATGGGACCAGGTATCCCTTCCTGTCTTCCTGCTTTTTAACTTCTGGCGTATTTGCTGCTGTGAACAAAACCTTAGCCAATGCTTTAGTCTGCCTTTTGCTCATTTCATCCTCCTTTTGTTCTCTTTCCTTCTCTCTCCTCTGTTTCCTCTCCTCCTCAGTTTCTCTCTTATAATATACTTTCTCAACCTCTCTGAATAAATCTCTTAAAGTCATATGTTGTAATCCATCTAGACCTTGTAAATCTCTCCTAGTATCTGGGGCAGCCTGCTCGATAAAGGCCATTCCAACAGATGCTCTTTGGTCCTCTGCCTGAGGGTCAAAAGGAGTATATTTCTTAATGCTTCCATAATTCTCTCAAGAAACATAGAGGGAGACTCATTAGGCCCTTGGATAATCGCTCTTACCTTGGCCAAATTAGTCAGCCCTCTGGTGGCCGCTCGGAGACCTGCTATTAGAGCCTGGCGATAAGTGGAAAGATGCTACCTACCTTCAAAGGTGTTGGGGTCCCAGTTGTGTCGTTTCATTGGCCCGTAAGGATGGAGAGGGAGCATCACAGGGGCTTCCGAGTTTTCTATTATCCATTGCTGGCGGTTTTCTTTAGTTGGCCCAGCTTCCTCCAGGGTCGTAGGGGCAGCTGCTACTGCAGGGAAGTCCCCTGGAGGGCTTGGGTCCGGACTAAATGCCTCTAGTGGTGGAGAGGCTAAGTCAGCGTCGGGAAGATCATCAAGATCATGTTGGGGGTTGTGGAGCAAGGGTAGAGGATAAGGAGGGGGAGGAGTGTCCAGTCTTGTGACTCAGGGAGAATGAAGGGAAGAGGGGGAGGAGTGGAAGTTTTGAATTATAGGATCGTGGGGGAAGGGTTATATGGCTGTTGATCTGGGTGGACACGTGACCCCGGCTGAAAGACAATATCTCTGACTTTTTGGGTTAGAGGGAAGTGGAAGGATCATTCTGGGGGACATCCAACTCCGAGGATGGGCTGTTAAGGACTGTAAACAAGTCAGGATGGCACCTGTTATTTTGCCAGAGAAATGTTAGAGTCTGTAAACATGTCTTCATGGTGCCTGGCAAAATGCCAGAGGGAGTGGTTTGTGAAGTAACAAAAGCGAGCCATTAAGTTTGGAGATTCCTTATTGGTTGACTGCTGTATCTATTTTATGCTAATTAGATAAGCTGTGTAAAATGTATAAATATCGCTCAGATCCTACAATAAACGGCTCCTATTCCTGCTGTATCAACGTACACAAGTCATTCGTCACCCCCCGGATATTTTGCTGCAGCCGGACTGCGGCAATGGGCCATTCTGAAGCACAGAGAGTCTGCCAGGTACAGCGTTTTACTGAAAAAAAAAAGATTCTGGGCCCTTGAGCGGACATCAGTCCAATGATCAAGGGTAAGGTACAGAGGTGTGCAAGTACTTTGTCCCATAATGGGAATTATTCAAACAGGGACAGTGAATACACAAACAAGACACAGACAAAGACAAACAGTAAACGTTTAACATGAGTCCAAGATAAAGATTAGAACTGAGTAACTGGCAAAACCTGATGGGTTAGACAATAAAGACAGACAGTAAACTCAACATGAGTTTCTGACAATGAACAAAACTGAGTAGCCGGCAAAACCAGATGGGCTGTCAAACCGAATCCTGAAGCAAAATATAACTGAGTTGAGGAAACTACTATTCCTCGAATTCCCGAGTCCTCTGGAGCGTCCCCCAGGGACGTGGCCTGTGGCTCTGTTAAACATCTGTCAGCCACCTTCAGAGAGAGCTTACGCTCTTCACTGACAGCCACTTAGCCAAGCCCTGACCTGAAACCTGAAACCAGACAGAGGCACCTTACTTACCCCGAGAGTTGGGGTAAGTAAGGTGGGGTCTTTTGTCCGCCGCTGCCAGATGTCTCACGTGGGGCCTCCAGATGAAAAGATGGGGCGAATGTCGGAGGAAAAGACCACCAAGAGACTGTCTCATGCAACAGCAAAGGGTTTATTGGGGGTCCAGCATGCTGGGGTTCAGAGCTCACTTCAGAGATGCAAAGAACAAAGAGCCCCGAGAACAACTTGAGCAGAGTTTATGCACATTCTTTAGAGAGGGCAGGGACTTTACATACATCATAGCCTCCTTTAGCAAATCATCATATACCACGGGAAAATCAAATAACAACTCTAAAACATGATTAGTACCTTCATTGGTGGGAACACATCGGGCAGGGGTTATTGGTCAGCCATGAGAAGGGGTATACGTTTAAAATGATTGGTTGAAGACCTGAGATGTATATGTGCTGAGCTGCACGGTTTCTGGTAAGGGGTTGTTAAGTAACTAGGTGGTCAGGGAAGATTTCAACACACATCTAATGGGCAGGTCTGGGAAATGTCTTAACTGCCACAGATTTTCAGGTTCTGAGTGCAGCTTGTAAACTTTACAAAACCTGGTTCTTTTGTTTGAATTTTAATTTCTTTTATACTTTCAGAACCTTACAAAGAAAGGTGTGAGACTTCATCCACAATGACTGCTCTTTTGGCCATTTTGGTTATGGGTGCATGCATGGGATCTTTATTTAGATCCATATGGTGGTGATATTCTAAGCCACAGCATCACTCAGAGCCTAGAGGCTGATTAAGACACACCCATTTCCAAAGCAATTACTTTTCTTAGGTCAGTTACAGAACTCAGTCTCTGAGCGGAATCACACCAGAGTTCAACCCCAGGTGGACCCAGTCATCTCTTCCAACCGCCACACAAATGACCACAATTAAAACCAAAACACTCCCCCAAGGCCCTCATCTTCTTCCATATAGACACTCATCATTTCCTCTCGCTGGATGTTTCCATGAATGGCACAGCCCAAGAGAGTGTCCAAAATAATCTCCCTTGCCCCTCATTAGCCTAACCTCAGGGTGGCCTGGACACCCTTCCTGTGAACCAGGATTGATCACATAGGTCTGACGTTAATGCTGCTCTGCTACTCCAGTTTGAAGCCTACTGAATGTCAGGTATTGTTTCCTTATGTGATTTGGAGTCATGAGGAAACCCAAGCACCTCTGCAGGGCTTGGAAGAACTCATTTGACTCAAAGGATCCCTACTATCACTTGATGGAGGTCAGGAACCTAACAGAGGAAGGTGAGAGACTTCATCCACAATGACTGATCTTTTTGTCATTTTGGTTTTGGATGCACACATTAGATCTTTCTTTAGATCCATCAGGTGCTGATAATCTAAGCCACAGCCTCACACAGAGCCAAGAGGCTGATTCAGCCACAACCATTTTCAAAGCAATAAAGCAAAGAGCCACAGGTGATGCCCATTCATTTCCATTTGAAAACTGTTTTCTTCAGGCTTCACAAAGGAGTGGCCTGAGGCAAAGAACTTCCTAACATTCAGGGCAACAAAACAATAGGTTTGCAAAAGGCCCAAAGCAGGGTTTCTCCACTGAGACTTTCCTGGTCACACTGATATCTGAGTTTTCTGAGATGCTCGCCATTCCCTTCAGCTATCCAGTACATGGCCATGTCACAGAGCTCGAAGGTGGTACATATCTTGGACACAAAACTATGAGCCTATTCTGGAAAGTGGCCAGAATTCAGAAAGAAAACAGAAACTTAGGAAAAGAGTAGGTGTTGCCCATGGATAAGGCAAGCTGCAGTCCATTCCTAAAATGGGCAGGGTTAATGCTGGGAATCTTTCTACTAGACAGGACACATTCACTGATAGATTCTAATTTCTAATGTGTACAACCATGGACACAGTGGGATACACAGACACAGAAACACTCACCTTGTCAAAGGACTTTCTAGAAAGAGTCCACTCCAAACTGAACAAACCGCCTTTCCTACCTATTCTCAGAACATGAGACAAAACCACAAACCCACTCCTACACTCAAAAAGGCACCTCCTTCCCAAGTAGGTCTGTGACTATCCAGAGTGTCCTCTGACTCATGGGCCATACTGTGTTCCCCTAAATTGGCCTGTCCTGTCTCAGATCTGGTCTCCTTGTCCAAGTCTGTGAAGTTGTCAGGAGCCTGTGCTGACCACTACCTGCTTTCTCAGGAAAGGCCCCTCTTCAGAGCTCTACTTGCATTTGGCCATCCTCAAATCACTAGGTACCAAGAAAGACAGACTCTGTCCTAGGTAAATCCAAACAAGTGAGACCACTGGGAATGGGACTGGGACTGGCTCTGTGTGCCTGGCTTCCTGGATCCCAAGTTCAGCGAGTTCCATCACCAAAGAAGTGAGGTAGGTCAATTCCTAAAGGAAGGGAATGAGGTCACTGCCTTGGCAACCACTTTGTCCTAACAGTTGCTTCCAAGGGTCCCTTGAGATGGAGGCTGCCCCTACTTCCTGTGACACTGTCACAAGTTACAATGGTATATCAACCACAGGCACCAAGGAGAAGCTCTCCACACAGGGTTGGTTTGGTCCATATTTTTATATCATGAGGAGAGAGGCTGATTCAGACACATACCTTCATCCTGATCAGGTTGTTTGCATTGGAAGATGACTTTTGCTCTCTCAGGTCCTTCATAGCTGCCTACATCTTCTCCAGGGATCATTTCTGCATGGACCTTTGATGTTCTCAGCAGGTGGAAGATCCCCTACATTCCTGTATTGTAAGACCAACTCTGTCCCTGCTCTTCTGTAAAGTTAGATCGAGGGAAGAGTGTATGGTTAAGGTTAATAATATATTCTATTTGGGTTAGAAATCATTCTGCAGGATAAATAATGCTATTGGGAACCTGCGATATTCACAAGAATATATTCGTAAAATATAAGTATGAAACCAGAAATATAGGAATGATTTGAAGCCCAGAAGGACATTGGGCCCTTTAGTGGGATACTTAGCTTTGAATTTTGTTCTGCACAGATGTCTCAGATGAATCAATATGCAAAGGCATAGGACCTTGTACCTTGGAAGATTGAATGTCCAAGAGAACATCCAGTCAGAAAGAAAGAGTTGGTAGGATTAGGAAGATAGTCAGTAGGTTTAGAAAAAAGAGTGAGTATAGGATGTGGACAAAACGTTCATTAGCAATAGGGTTTCAGGTAGAGAGTGAACATAAATTTGAGCACATATGAAGAGTCAGTCACAATGATGAACTGGGGAAAATATGTAGGAAAGCAGATATCAATAGAGACTTCAGGAAATCAGCAAAGTATAATGTGAGTGACAGGATTAGACACTTTTAACATGTTTGAGGTTGA
This sequence comes from Callospermophilus lateralis, assembly GCF_048772815.1. Lineage (NCBI taxonomy): Eukaryota > Metazoa > Chordata > Mammalia > Rodentia > Sciuridae > Callospermophilus > Callospermophilus lateralis. The sequence goes on along the minus strand of NW_027513259.1, from coordinate 119,705 downwards.
ATATATAATCTTAGAAAGAAAGAAATGTGTAGTCACCAATAGGATTGACATTTGAGAGCATTAGGCAACCTGGACATGGTTGTTTTAAGTAATCCATGCTCACTTTCCATTTTGCTTTGGTGAAAGGTTAATAGGTATTTGTCACTTCCTGTTTTTCTGTATGCTTAACAAAACACTGTTGAAATCTGGAGAACTGTTTGCTCATTTTGTTCCCAGAATGTGCTCTCCCCAACTGACAAACTGCAGAATGTACTCCCTCACCCGGTTGGACGCAAACCGCCCACTCACCCTGACCCATCAATAAATTTCCCTCCCTGCCCTCGCCAAGGAAAGTATAAAAGCTCTGTTAAAGCTGTTCTCAGGGCTCTCTGCTCTATTCAAGTGAGCTCTGAGCCCCAACATGCTGGACCCCCAATAAACCCTTTGCTGTTGCTGAGTGAAAATGGTATACTGTTCTGTACTTAAAAGATGCTTTCATTTGCTTGCCTCTGCATAAAGATAGTCAGTTGCTGTTTGCTTTCGAGTGGGTAGACCCAGAAACCAGAAAGTCTGGTCAACTAACTTGAACTAGACTCCCACAGGGGTTCAAAAACTCCCCCACTCTCTTTGATGAAGCCCTCCACAGAGATCTCAACAACTTCAGAACTATGCACCCTGATGTCACCCTGCTTTTATATGTGGATGTCCTGCTACTGGCAGCCAACACCAAGGAAAACTGTGAGTCTGCGATCCAAGCACTATTATCCGAGCTTGCTCAACTCGGATATAGAGCTTCAGCCAAAAAGGCCCAAATTTGCCAGCAAGAAGTAATCTTCCTGGGGTATTCCATTAGGGGCGGTAAATGATGGCTCACTGAGCCCAGAAAACAAACTGTTGGGCAGATACCACCCCCATCTAACAGGAGACAAAACAGAGATTTTCTTGGACTGCTGGCTTTTGCAGGTTATTGATACCTGGGTTTGTGTTCTCAGCTGCTCCTTTATACCCGCTGTTAAATGAGAATGCCCAATTCCAATGAACCCTTGAGCACCAGCAAGCTTTTGATAACATCTAAGGACACTGACACTGAACTCCTCAACTTCACTGAGCCCAGCCTGCAATTTCAGAAAGCCCTACACTACATTAAAAATGTACATCAACTCACTCACCTTGGTTCAAAGAAACTGCAGCCATTCCTGAAGGATCAAGGACAGAGTTTTCGACTAACTCACTCACAGCGAAAGGAAATAACTGAACAGGTAACAAAAGCCTATCGGTTCTGTCAATTGGTTAAAGCTTACCCTTCCAAGCTTCCTGCAGGAAAGCACCTACGAGGAACCAGACCAGGACAATTCTGGGAAGTGGACTTTACTGAAATTAAGCCAGGAAGATATGGACATGAATATCTCCTAGTCTTTGTAGATATATTTTCAGGATGGATTGAAGCCTTCCCCCCCCCAAAAAAAAAAAAAAAAACACGGCACAAATGGTGGTCAAGAAGATCCTGAAAAATATTAAGATTTTTTTCCAAGACACGGCCTTCCTAAGGTAATAGGATCTGATAATTGAACGGCATTCATGGGCCAGGTAAGTCAGGGGTTAGCCAGGACCCTGGGGATCAGTTGGTAGTTACATTGTGCTTATAGACCCCAGAGCTCAGGACAGGTTAAAAAAATAAATAGAACCATTAAAGAGACCTTAACGAAATTAAGCTTAGAGACCAACATAAAAGATTAGACTATGCTCCTGCCTTATGCACTATTTCATGCAAGAAATACCCCCTCTGTTTCTTTGTGTAAACTCACCCCCTATGAAATTCTCTATGATGCCTCTCCTGCAGTAAGGGACCTAACCCCAACTCTAAGACCTAAACATCCCTTCCACACCCCCTTGCTTGACAGACTTAAATCTCTTGAAAGAACTCAGCGATACCTGTGGAAATAGCTGGCGACTGCTTTCCAACCTGGGGATGTGGGGACTCCACATCGATATCAAGTAAGAGACATCATCTACATAAGACGACACTAGGTGTCATCCCTGGATGCTACTTATAACACCTACAGCGGTAAAAGTTGACAGAATCACTTCCTGAATCCATGCCTCTAATCTCAAGCCTGCACCCTGTCCAGACTCTGGCTGGAAACTGGAAAAGACTGGTAACCCTTTCAAATTGTGTATTCGTCATGTGGATAAGGCTATAGACTCTCCCCTTGGCCATGAGTAGACCTAACGCGCATCAGCACGTTCAGCAGCAATGGCTGATCACAAATCCTACTAGACAAGAAGTATGGTCTACCTCACATACAGCCCCCTTAGTGATCTTGTGGCCATCTCTCCACCCAGATATTTGTCAGCTGGCTATAGGTCTTTCTTATTAGGATATCCCAGATGAAGAGGATCCCACTAAAATTCCATTAAATCCTTTCCGTACAATAGATAATGGAAACAAACATTATGGATGTAGGGACATGCGAGCCAGATGCAGATTGGCTAGCCTAGATTAGTATGTTTGCCCCGCAGACTATTAAAGCCTCAAAGAGCCATGGCTGTGTGGGGGAAAAGCCGAAATCTTCTGTAAGTCATGAGGATTTCAGCATAGATGGGTTGCCTGATGGAACCCAAAATCCTCATTAAATTCAGTACACAGCATTGGCCATATTACCAATTAGACAACCAAAACCAAACCCCAGAGAAGTCTCTAGATCCTCAAATTCTGTGTGACCTTTTTAACTTCTGCAAGTGCTCAAAAGGGTGAAAGGAAATTCCCCTATGTGAAGGCCTTTTCCCTCTTTCGCTCACATTATGAACTATGCTTCTCCAATAGATCCTCACCCTCAGCCTTCTGCTCAAGACTCTCTGCTGTCAGTCCCAGCTCACCAACCTGATTTCTCTCCTCCAATTACTAGATCAAACACCCAAACCTCTGCCGGTTCTCAGACCATTGGCCCCTTGCTGAGGTAGCAGGTACTGAGGTACCCCTCCACCCACTCACTTCTCTCTTCTCCTGTCAGTGCCTGCACTGGGTCTAACCAGGTCCTCTTACCAGCTAACACAAAGCTCAAACCAGCTTAGGAGAGCCCTCAGACCCCTATCGAAGATGTAATGAAAATGGCCTTTAAAGTTCCTTTGTCATCACTAAAAACAGGTTACTTAGAATTTAAAGTACCTCACAGGCTTTTTGGGATACTCACTCCTGTCTTCCCCTCTGCTCTACCTGTTCTACTGCTCAAGTTTTAGTTGCTAGGAAAATCCCAAACCCCTTTCTCATTATTCTTTTACATCTCACCTGCCTCATTCTCAGATCCACGGAGCTGCTCTCACCCCCCGCCTTCCCCATCTTACCCTCTGTACCAGGCCCAGAGAAAAATCTTAACTGAACTTCTTCAGAAGTCTTCACCATGGCTGACATTAGGACTTTCAGCAAAAGAGTCCCTACAAAAGAGTTCAGTGTAGATAAACTCCCTTTTTTTCTGTTGCCCTATTCTACTTAGCCACTGGCTGGAAAAATCAGCACTCCTAAGCTAGATACCCCCTTAATAGTTTTTCACACAATATGTGAACAAGGCCTCTGGCCTTGAGCTGGGGCTTCAAAGAGATGGCTACATTTCAAAGATAAAAAATTACCAGCTGGGCTCCATGGTAACAGCTGCAGGGGGATAAAAGAAAATGAAGAAAAAGCTCTCTCCCTCCCAGGTGTCCTTGAAAAGTTAACTTGCCCAGAACAGAGGAAAAAACAGAAAAAAATTTCTTTTTGTGAAGTTCTGCACACTGTGAACTTCTGAGCCCCTTCCCTTTCATGCTGGGTACAAAATTCTAAAACTACATAAACGTGGGGTTAAGGGAGTTAATTGATTACAACAGAAGCAATGCCCTCTGAATCCAGTGGCAACCAAATAGGACTTTTTCCCTGTCTTCGGTGCTATCTTAGGTGCCTTGCCTTGTCCACCCCTACAACAGTAAAATCTATATACTTAAATATTTTTTATGTTTTCATGAAATGGTCAACAGATGTGATTAATTGTGTAATGGTGCAGATGTTTCCCAGAGTGCTCTATAATGATGCAGGTTCATTAGAAGTTCAAACAGGGGGGCATACAACCCGGTTCCGCTGCGAACATATTTCTCTCACTTTAGCCTTCCTATTAGGAATAGAAGTTGCTGCAGGGGTGGTCACAGGAACCACTGCCCTGCTCCATGGGACACAACAAATGACCCAATTAGAAGCAGCAATAGACCAAAACTTAAAGATATTAGAAACCTCCATCACAGCTTTACAGGAATTTTTATCCTCTCTCTCTGAAGTAGTTTTACAGAACAGTCAAGGGTTGGACCTCCTCTTCATGAGAGATGGGGGCCTTTTGCTGCATTGAGGGAAGAATGTTGTTTTTATGGCAAACATACTGTAGTTGTAAAAAAATATATGAGTAAATTAAAAAGACACCTTGAAGAGGGTCAATGAGAGAGAGAGGCACAAAAAGGGTGGTTTGAGTCTGGTTCATACAGTACCCCTGGTTAACTTCGCTTCTATCAACCCTGGTCGGTCCAATAATAATCCTCATATTATTGCTAACTATGAAACCCTGTGTGCTCAAACGTGTAATTTGTTTTCTCCAAGCTCAAATTGGAGAATTTAAACTTTTGGTAATTCCCCACTTGCAGACATAGAATGTGACACCCACCAATGATCACTTTTATGATTAACAGTAGCCAGAAGAAGTGGGAAAAGAAAGGTTAATAAAATAGGTACTTGTAATTTCCTGTTTTTTCTGTATGCTTAACAAAACACTGTTGAAATATTGAGAACTGTTTGCTAATCTTGTTTCCAGAATGTGCTGTCCCCTAACTGCCAAATTGCAGAATGTATTCCCTCACCCAGTTACACGCAAACCGCCCACTCGCCCTGACCCATCAATAAACTTCCATCCCTGCCCTCTCCAAGGAAATTATATAAGCTCTGCTTAAGCTGTTCTCAGGGCTCTCTGCTCTGTTCATGTGAGCTCTGAACCCCAGCATGCTGGACCCCCAATAAACCCTTTGCTGTTGCATGAGACAGTCTCTTTGTGGTCTCTTCCTCCCATGCTCGCACAAACATTACTTGGATGATTGAATGTAGAAGAGAAAATCCAGTCGAAAAGGGATAGTCAGTAGGATTTAGAAGATAGTCGGTAGGTTTCGGAAGAAGAGTGAGTATAGGATTTGGAACAAAAGTTCTTTAGCAAGAGGGGTTCGGTTAGAGAGTGAATGTAAATGTCAGCACATGTGAACAGTCAGAATAATGAACTGGGAAAAATATGAAGGAAAGCAGATATCAATATATCAGGCAAACTATAAAGTGAGTGATACGATTAGACATTTTCAAGAGGGTTGACTTAGAATATATAATCTTAGGAAGAAACAAATATGTAATCACCAATAGGATTGACATTTGAAAGCATTAGACAACCTTGACATGGATGTTTTTTGTAATCCCTGCTCACTTTCCATTTAGGCTTTGGTACAATCATAAGTGTGACATTTGCGTTTTTTGTCCAGAATATTACACTGATAAAATGTATATGTAGATCTGGTGACATGAGTATTTCTTCCACCATTTCTGGGAGCAATATTTTGAAGACATATAAATGGGTATTGGGGGTACAAAGAGGTGTACACTGTGTCTATGAATATAGAGATAATGCATGAATGGACCATACAGTGAATAAATAATATAAGTGTTTCCACATTAAATAATGGATTGAATTGATATCTGAAAATATATAAAAAATCTTATATTGATATACAATCATTCATTCCAACCAGTTATACATATAATATTAATATTAGGGTTATGGTTGATCATGAAGATATCTTAGTTTTGCTACAAAAGTGATTATGGAAATCGAAAATAATGTGTTTGGAAAGAGTCAGTCACAATGCTGGCCATATGTGAACAAGGCCTCTGGCCCTGAGCTGGGGGTTCACAGAAATGTCTATATTTCTAAGATAAAGAAGTTACAAACTGGGCTCCATGGTAACAGCTGGCAAGGAAAAAAAGGGAAGAAAAAAGCTCTGCCCCTCCCAGGGGTCCTTAAAATGTTAACTTGCCCAGAATAGAGAAAAAAACCCTGCTTTTTGTGAACTTCTGCAGACTGTGGAATTCTGAGCCCCTCCCTTACATGTTGGGTACAAAATTGTGAAACAACCTAAACTTGGGGTTCAGGGGATTAATTGATTACAACAGAAGCAATGCCCTCTAAACCGTTAAATGGTGAGGAAGCTCATTTCAATGAAAGCTCTGGACAACAGTCCAAATAGGACTGTTTCCCTATCTTCGGTGCTATCTTAGGTGCCTTGCCTTGCCTTGTCCGTCCCTTTTCTCATGAAAAGACCAGTCAAGAAATATGGAGGAATACATGTGTTCTGAAGCAGGAAGTGATTGATAGTGAAAGAAATGCCTATAAATTTCCTAACTTGTGGATGAAATATATATCCTATGATGTGCATAAATTAAAGAAATAGTAATCTACCAGTGTTGAATAAAAATGAACGTCAAAATACACATCATGTCTGATTGGAATCTACTTGCATTGATGTTAATCTGGGTCAGTTACTGTAGAAATATTAGGATTTGTATGCACCATTCACTGAATTATTTTCAGTACTAGGAAACAAATATGTATTTCAGGTGAATGAATATTTCTAAGAATAACCTTGTGAAAAGTTGATTATAAATCCACATACATGAATATGAATGAATTTGGTGAGTGTAAAATAAGACACACATTTCATATTTTGAAAAATCTGGAGAGTGTATATATAAATATATGTATATATATATATATATATATATATATATATATAGATATAGATATAGATAGATAGATAGATATAGATAGATATAGATATATAGATAGATAGATAGATATAGATATATATAGATAGATATATAGATCTAGATATATAGATATATAGATACACACACACAGAGATACATTAAAAATAGCAATATATATGCCAATCAAAATTTATAATGAAATATATATCATCGACAGATCCAAAAATATTTATTTTCCTGAACATGGATTTATGAATAATATTGTTCAAGTAGAAAGCTCACACATAATTTGAATTTTCAGTTTCAACATCGTTTAGGAAGAGTGATCCCTTACAATTTGTATCTGCCAAGTTAGCCACCTCACAAGAATGTGCGTGTGGTCCCAGGTAGGATTCTATGTGTGCATATAAAAATACAGGTGGTGAATAGGCTACAGAGAAAGGGAGACAGGAATTCACAGAATGGTTTACTTTAAAAAAACATGTAGAACGATTTCAACAAAAAATTGACTAGATTTATAACTCCTACCATATTTAAGGCAAAAGGCAAGTCCAACTATACACTATGCCTCCTGTAATGCTTGTATTTTTATTCTGTTTGGGTTATTTTTCTCCATCTTATTAGTATTAGTAGTCAGAGTGTAGTAGGTTACGGGTTAGTGTCAGGGATTCAATATTTGGAATGGAAAATTAGAAAATGAATCCAATGTGTATGTAAATATGTGCTACAAAAAAATGTTCCCACTCTCATCCAGAATAATGCCTTGACAGTACTTTCACCCCAACTAAAACACCATTAGAGGAGAAGAGTTAGAAAGTCAGTGAATACATATCTGGAATGGAATATGCTCAAGGTTTTGAAACCTTGGAGGTGGTAGAGGAGTTTACAAATGTAAAGGACATGGTAAACACTCCACAAACATGGAGCTCTGCTGGCCTAAAGACTTCTTGAGAAACTGCCTGTGTGGTTGGGCACTTGAAATATATGTAGTTGTCAGGAGCTTTAGCTTCCCTTGTAGTGAGACGATCAAAGCTGGGTGTGCATCTATGTGACCTGGAGGACATGGTTTCTTATTTTCCAATGAAAATGAGGAAGCAGTGCTGAATTCCCTTTTAGTAGGTAACCTGTGGACACTGGGGGCTAAGTTTCTCCCCGTGTGGACTGTGAAGCCATTTGGTCATCCTGCAATTTTTGTGGTGTCTCTTGCTGCTGCACTGCGAGTTTGGTATTTGCTTCACAAAATACAAGGAGTTCAACTGTGTCACAGTGCTGGAGGGATTTCTGTCTGAGTGGTGGGTCAGGGTCTGCAGGAGAATGCACCAACCAGGCTTCTATCCCACATAGTTTGCTCCCTTGACCATAGCAACCTGTTTCTGAACATTGCCCTGAAATCTCTCCATATAACAAGATGCCTTTACAAAGAAGGGTCTTCTGTCTGCACCATGTCAGTCACAAGCCATTTGGAAGCCAAAAAGAGATCCATATTGCCCCACCACATGTTTTATCACACACCTGCCCAGCACTGTTCTAGCCCCACTACTCAGCCGGCTCCAACTTACTGGCATCTCTGTTCTACACCATTTTCATGAAACCCAGTCAATCAAGGCACTGTCTGGCATACTCAAGATCAACACCAGGACATCCAAAGGTTCTCCAGTGCTACCTGGTCATGGGAATTTGAAAAAAATTATGGTATCCATCTAGCCATTTTTCAAGGATGATGTTGGAGGCACTGTGGCTTTCAATATATTAAGGAACCGTTAAATGGTGAGGAAGCTCATTTCAATGAAAGCTCTGGAGAACTCTCACAGGCAAGGCTTCCCAAAGAATGGCCAAAAGGTCACATGAAGCCAGGCCTATTGAGGTCTACAATGTGAGGTCCGTGTGATATTTGACTCTCTACTATGGCTGCCAAGTTTTTCAGAATAAATTCATTTGGTATCCTGGCTGAGATTCCCAGTGATATGTGGAAAGCCAACCTGGGCCTAGATCTCAGTTTCCAAGGGTGACTCTTATGCGTGGCCTCCTAAAATCCCAACACAATTCATGGCAATACTTCTCTGATGTCGGTTCAAGAACTCAGTCTCTAAGAGGAATCACACCAGAGTTCAAGGCCAGGTGGACCTTGTCATTTCTTCCAACCACCACACAAATGACCACAATTAAATCCAAAACACTCCACACGGCCCTAATCTTCTTCCATATAGACACTCATCATAACCTTTGGCTGGAGTTTTCCACTAGGGGTGCAACCAAAGACAGTGTCCAAAAAATGCTCCCTTGCCTCTCATTTGTCTAAAGTCACTGTGACCTCGACATCATTCCTGTGAACCAGGAGTGATCAAATAGGCCTGCCATTAATACTTTTCCACTTCTCCAACTTGAGGTCTCTGACTGTGGGGTTTAGATTCTTTATGTGAACTGGACTCATGAGAAAACCCAAGCACCTATGGGCTACCCTCTGCAGGGCCTTGAAAAATTCATTTGATCAAAGGATCCCTATTCTCACTTGATGGAGGTCAGGAACCTTACAGAGGAAGGCGAGAGGCTTCATCAACAATGACTGCAATTTTTGCCATTTTGATTTTGGATGCACACATGGTATCTTTCTTTACATCCATCAGGAGTTGAGAATATAAGCCATAGCCTCACAGAGGGCTAAGAGGCTGATTCAAACACATATCTTTACAAAGCAATTAAGCAAAGAGCCACAGGGGATGCCCATTCATTTCCATTTGAAAACTGTTTCTTCAGGCTTCACAAACGTGTGGCCTGAGGCAAAGACCTTCCTGACATTCAGGGCAAAAGAACAATAGGTAAACAAAAGGCCCAAAGCAGGGTTTCTCCACTGAGACTTTCCTGGTCACACTGTATGGAAACAGAAATCTAAGTAAGATTTGAAGCCCAGAAAAGTATGAGGCCCTTGATTGGGAGACTTAGCTCTGAATTATGTCCTGCACAGATGTCTCAGATAAATTAATATACATTGGCATTGGACGTTGTACCTTGGGTGATTGAATGTCGAAGAGAACACCAATTCAAAAAAGGATAGTCAGTAGGATTTGGGAGAGAGTAGGTATATTCAGAATGAAGAGTGAGTATAGGATTTGGACCAAAAGTTATTTAGAAATTGGGTTTCAGGTAGAGAGTGAATGTAAATGTCAGCACATATGAACAGTCAGTCAAAATCATGAACCTGGGAAATTATGTAGGAAAGCATATATCAGTAGAGACTTTTGGATATCAGGCAAAGTAAAAGTGAGTGATAGGATTAGACATTTTCAACAGGGTTGAGTTTGAATATATAATCTTAGGAAGAAACACATATGTAGTCACCAATTGGATTGACATTTGAGAGCATTAGGCAACCTGGACATGGATGTTTTAGAAATACATGCTCACTATAAATTTAGGCTTTGGAACAATCAGAAATGTGACCTTTGCATTTTGTGTCCAGAATACTACTGTGATAAAATGTATATGTAGATCAGGTGACATGAATAATTTTTCCACCATTTCTGGGAGCAATATTTTTAAGGTGTATAAATGAGTATGGGGGTACAAATAGGTGTACCCTGTGTCTATGAATATATAGAGATAATGCAAGAATAGACCATACTATGAATAAATAATATAACTGGTTCCACTTTAAATAAAAGATTGAATTGATATCGGAAAATATACAGGAATTCTTATATTGATATGCAATCATTCATTCCAACCAGTTATACTTCTAATGGTAATATTAGGGTTATGTTTTATTATGAAGAATGTGTGAGTTTTGCTTCAAAAGTGATTATGGAAAACGAAAATAATGTGTTTAGAAAGAAGTCTTATGAAAAGACCAGTCAAGAAACAAGGAGGAATACATGTTTTCTGAAGCAAGAAGTTATTGAAATTGAAACAAATGACTTTAAATTTGCTAACTTGTGGATGAAATATATATCTTATGATGGGCATCAACTGAAGAAATAGTAATGTACCAGTGTTGACTAAAAATAAACATCACAATACACATCATGTCTCATAGGAATCTACTTGCATTGATGTTAAACTGTGTCAGTTACTGTAGAAATATTAGGATTCGTATGCACCATTCACTGAAGTTGGTTTTCAGTTCTAAGAAACAAATATGTATTTCAGGTAGATGAATTTTTCTGAGAATAAACTTTTGAAAATTGGTTTATAAATCCACATACAGTGAATATGAATGAACTTAGGGAGTGTACAATAAGACACATATATTTCATATTCTGAAAATAAAAAGTAGCAATATATATGCCAATCAAAATTCATCATGAAATATATATCATCCAATGATCCAAAAATATTCATTTTACTGATCATAGATTTATTTATCATGTTGTTTATCTACGAAGCTCACCCATAGGTTGAATTTTCAGTTCTAACTGGGTTTAGGAGGAGTGATCTGTTATCCCAATTTGTATCTGCCCAGTCAGCCACCTCCCAAGAATGTACATGTGATAACAGGTATGATTCTATATGTGCATATGAAAATACATGTGCTGAATTGGCTACAGAGAAAGGGAGAGAGGAATTCACCTATTTGTTAACTTTAAAATCACATGGAGAACTATTTCAACAAAAAATTGAGTAGATTTAATACTACTACCCTATATAATGTAAACGGCAAGTCCAAGTATACACCATGCCTCCTCTGAACTGCTTTTATTTCTATTCTGTTTGGGTTATTTTTCTCCATCATATTTGAATTAGTTGTCAGAGTCTAGTAGGTTATGGGTTAATGTCAGGGTTCAGTATTATGAATGGAAAATAGGAAAATAAATTCAATGTATATGTAAATATGTACTACATAAAAATCTTCCCACTCTCATCCAGAACAATGACTTGACTTTACCTTCGCCCCAAGTAAAACACAATTAGAGTTGAAGAGTTAGAAAATCTGTGAATACATATCTGGAATGGAATATGCTTAAGAGTTTACAACCATGAAGGTGGTAGAGGAGTTTCCAAAAGTAAGGGACAGGGTAAATACTCCACAAACATGGAGCTCTGCTGGACTAAAGACTTCTTGAGAAACTGCCTCTGAGTTTGGGCACTTGAAATATTTGTTGTTTTCAGGAGCTTTAGCTTCCTTTGTAGAGAGACCATCAAAGCTGGGCATGTATCTAAGTGACCTGGAGGACATGGTTTCTTATTTTCTAATGAACATATGGGAGCAGTGCTGAATTCTCTCTTTGTAGGTAAACTGTGGCCACTGGGGGCTAAGTCTGTCTCCGTGTGGACTGTGAAGTCTTTTGGTCATCCTACACTTGTCGTGGTGTTTCTTGCTGCTGCAATGTGAGTTTGGTATTTGCTTCACAAAATACAAGGAGTTCAACTGGAATACAGTGCTGGAGGGAGTTCGGTCATGTGTGGTTTTTCAGGGTCTGCAAGAGAATGCACAGAACAGGCTTCTATCCCACATAGTTTTCCCCATTGACCATAGCAACCCGATTCTGAACAATGCCCTGAAACCTCTCAATATAAAAAGATGCCTTTACATAAAAGGGTCTGCTGGCTGCACCATGTCAGTCACAATCCATTTGTAGGGTAATGGCAGATCCCCATGAACCCACCATGCATGGTTAATCACACACCTCCCCACCACTGCTCTAACCCCACTACTTAGCGTCCTCCAACTTCCTGGCATCTCAGTTCTACACCATCAAGGCACTGTCTAGTACACTCTTGATCAGGAACAGGACATTAAAAGGTGCTCCAGTGCCACCTTGTCATGGGAAATTTAAAAATTTCGTGGTATTTATCTATCCATTTTTCAAGGATAAAATTGGAAGCACTGTGGTTTTCAATTCATTCAGGAACCATTAAATGTTTAGGAAGCTCATTTCAATGAAAGCTCTGGAAAACTCTCCCAAGCACGGCTTCTCAAAAAGTGGCCAAAAGGTCAAATGAAGCCAGGCCCATTTAGGTCTACAATGTGAGGTCTATGTATGTTTTGACTCTCAACTATGGCTGGCAAGTCTTTCAGAATAAAATCATGGGATATCCTGTCTGAGATTCCCAGTTTTTTGTGGAAAGCCACCCTGGGCATAGATCTCATGTTCCAAGGGCGAATGTCATGTGTGGTCTCCTAAAACCACAACACAATTCATGGCAATATTTCTCTGAGGTCAGTTCCAGATCTCAGTCTATAAGTGGAATCACAGCAGAGTTCAAGCCCAGGTGGACCCAGTCATCTCTTCCAACCGCCACACAAATGACCACAATTAAAACCAAAACACTCCCACATGGCCCTCATCTTCTTCCATATAGACACTACTCATTACCTCTGGCTGGAGTTTTCCATGAGGGGCGAAGCCCAAGACATTGCCCGTCTTTTCCCTAAAATCAGGGTGGCCTGAACACCCCTCCTATGAACCAGGAGGGATCAAATATGCCTTCCATTAATACTGCTCTGCTTCTCCAATTTGAGGCCTACTGACTGTCGGGTATAGATTCTTTATGTGATTTGGAGACATGACAAAACACAAGCATGTATGGGCTAGCCTCTGCAGTGCTTTGAAGAACTCATTTGTTTCAAAGGATCACTATTCTCACTTGATGGAGGTCAGGAACCTAACAGAGGAAGGCGAGAGACTTCATCAACAATGACTGATCTTTTTCCATTTTGGTTTTGGATGCACACATGGGATCTTTCTTTTGATCCAACAGGTGCTGAGATCTAAGCCACAGCCTCACACAGGGCCAAGAGGATGATTCAGACATATCCGTTTCCAAAGCAATTCACAAAGAGCCACAGGTGATGCCCATTCATTTCCATTTGAAAACTGTTTTCTTCAGGCTTCACAAAGGAGTGGCCTGAGGCCAAGACCTTCCTCACATTCAGTGGAAGAGAAGAATTGGTTAGCAAAAGGCCCAAAGCAGGGTTACTCCACTGAGGCTTTCCACGTCACTCTGGTATCTGAGTTTTCTGAGATGCTCGCCATTCCTTTAGCTATTCAGTACATGGCTATGTCACAGAGCTTGGAGGTGGTACATTTTTTGGACACAAAACCATGAGCCAATTCCGGAGAGTGGACAGAATCAGGAAGAAAACAGGACCTTAGGAAAATAGTAGGTGTTGCCCATCCATAAGGGAAGCGACAGTCCATTCATCAATCGGGCAGGATGAATGCTGGGAAGCTTTCTACTAAAGAGGACACATCCATTGATGCATTCTATTTTCTAATATCTACAACCATGAACACAGTGGGATACACAGACATAGAAACACTCACCTTGTCAAAAGAATTACTAGAAACAGTCCACTCCAAACCAAATAAACCTCCTTTCCTACCTATTCTTAGAACATGAGACAAAACCACAAACTCACACCCACACCCACAAAGGCACCTCCTTTCCCCAAGTAGGTCTGTGACTATCCAGAGTGTCCTCTGACTGGTGGGCCATACTACGTTTCCCTGAAATGGCCTGTCCTGTCTCAAATCTGATCTCATTGGACAACTCTGTGAAGTTGTCAGGAGCCAGCGGTGAGCCACTACCTGCTTTCTCAGGAAAGGCCCCTCTGCAGAGCTCTCCTGAAATTTGGCCATCCTCATATCAGTAGGTACCAAGAAAGATTGACTCTGTTCTTGGTAAATCCAAACATGTGAGCCCACTGGGAATGGTACTGGGACTGGCTCTGGGTGCATGGCTTCCTGGATCCCAATTTCAGAGAGTTCTATCACCAAGGAAGTGAAGAAGGTCACTTCCTTTATGAACTGAATGAGGTCACTGCTTTGGCAACCAATTTGTCCTAACATTTGCTTCCAAGGTTCTCCTGAGAACTAGGCTGCCCCTACTTCCTGTGACACTTTCACAACTGTGAATTGTATATCAACCATAGGCACCCGGGAACAGCTCTCCACACAGGCCTGGTTTGGTCCATCTTGTCAACATTAAGAAGAGTGAGGCTGATTCTGACACATCCCTTCATCCTGACCAGGTTGTTTGCCATGAAAGATGAGTTCTGCTCTCTCAGGTCCTTCATAGCTGCCTACATCTTCTCCAGGGATCATTTCTGCATGGAACTTTGAGTTTCTCAGTAGCTGGAAGATCCCCTACATTTATATATTGGAAGACCAATTCTGTCCCTCCTCTTCTGTAAAGTTAGATTGAGGGACCATTGTATGGTTAAGGTTAATAACAGGTTCCATTTGGTTTAGAAATCATTCTGCGGGATGAATAATGGTATTGTGATTTTGCAATATTTACAAGAATATATAGGTGAAATATAAGTATGAACACAGAAATCTAGGTAATTTTTAAAGCCCAGAAGGGCATTGTGCCCATGATTTGGATTCTTAGCTTTAAATTATGTTCTTCACAGGTGTCTCAGATAAATCGATATACAATGTCATAGGACCTTGTCCCTTGGATGATTGAATGTCAAAGACAACATCCAGTCAAAAAGGGATAGTTGGTGGATTAAGATGATAGTCGGTAGGTTTATAATGAAGAGTGTGTATAGGATTTGGACCAAAAGATCTTTAGCAATACGGATTTGGGTAGAGAGTGAAAGTAAATGTCAACACATTTGAAGAGTCGGTCACAATGATTAACTGGGGAAAAAATATAGAAAAAAAGATATCAATGAAGACATTCGGAAATCAGGCAATGTATAAAGTGAGTGATAGGATTAGACATTTTCAACAGGGTTGAGGTTGAATATGTAATTTCAGGAATAAACAAATATATATTCACCAATAGGATTGACATTTGAGAGCATTAGGCAACCTGGACATGGATGTTTTTAGTAATCCATGCTCACTTTCCATTTAGGATTTGGTACAATCATAAGTGTGACCTTGCTTTTTGTTTCCACAATATTACTGTGATAAAATTTATATATAGATCACGTGACATGAGTATTTCTTCCACCATTTTGAGGAGCAATATTTTGAACATAATAAATTAGTATTGGGGGTACAAATAGGTGTAGTCTGTGTTATATGAATATAGAGAAAATGCATGAATAGACCATACTCTGAATAAATAATATAACTGGTTCCAAATTTAAAAAATGGATTGAATTGATATCTGAAAATATATAGGAAATGCTATATTGATATTCATACATTCATTCCAACCTGTTATACATCTAATGGTAATATTAGTGTTATGGTTTATCATGAAGTGTGTGTGACTTTTGCCTCAATAGTGGTTATGGAAATCCAAAATTATGTGTTTAGAAAGAAGTCTCATGAAAAGACTAGTCAAGAAACATGGAGGAATACATGTGTTCTGAAGCAGGATGTGATGGAAAGTGAAAAAAAATTCATATAAATTTGCTAACTTGTGGATTAAATATATACACTATGATGTGCATAAACTGAAGAAATAGTAATTTACCAGTGTTGAAAAAAATGAACGTCAAAATACATATCATGTCCCATAGGAATCTACTTGCATTGATGTTAAACATGGTCAGTAACTGTAGAAATATTAGGATTTGTATGCACAATTCACTGTAGTTAGTTTTCAGTACTAGGAAACAAATATGTATTTCAGGTGGATCAATATTTCTGAAAATAATCTTGTGAAAAGTTGATAATAAATCCACATACATGAACATGAATGAATTGAGGGAGTGTATAATAATAAGAGACATATATTTTATATTTTGAAAAATCTGGACAGTAAATATATATATATATATATATATATTTATACCTACACACACACACACACACACACAGACATTTAAAAGTAGCAATATATGCCAATCGAAATACATCATGAAATATATATCATCCACAAATCCAAAAATCTTCATTTTACTGAACATAGATTTATGTATAATGTTGTTCAACTAGGAAGCTCACCCATAGTTTGAATTTTAATTTCCAACAGCGTTTAGGAGGAGTGATCTCTTCTCACAATTTGTATCTGCCATGTCAGCAACCTCATAAGTATTTACTTGTGATACCAGGTAGGATTGTATATGTGCATATAAAAATAAATGGGCTGAATAGGGTACAGAGAAATGGAGACAGGAATTCACATATTTGTTAACTTTAAATACACATGAATAGAAGGAGGGACAGAGCTACCAACCGCACCTGCAAGGTAGGCGGACTATCCACCCACCGGTAGAACAGGCCTAGCGGCCCGCCAATCGTAAAAGACACATCGCACTGGTTGGGGAAAGGGCAGAGCGACCGCCCGGCTGCAAGGTACGCGGACCTGCGACCCACAGGCAGAACAGGCCCAGAAAACCGCGGTGGGGCAGAGGCGCCCCTTGCGACGTCAAGGTTGGTGAACAGCAACCCACCGGCAGAACAGGCCCAGCGGCCTTCAGAGGGGCAGAGACGCCCCCCGCGCCTGCGAAGTAGGTGGACCTGCGAACATGGACAGACCAGGCCCAGGGGCCCGACAGGGTGGTAGACACATCACCAGGTTGGGGGAGGGTTCGAGCTGCCGCCTGTGCCTGCAAGGCAGGTGGACTTCTGACCCACCGGCACAAGAGGCCCTGTGACTTGCCAGCGTGTTAGACACATCACCCCGGTTTGGGAAGGAGTAGAGCCGCCACCCGCGGCTGCAAGGTAGACCGACCTTCAACCCACAGACAGAAGAGGCCCAGCGTCATGCGGAGGGTCAGAGCCGACAACCGCACCTGCAGGGTAGGTGGACCTGTGACCCACTGGCAGAACAGGCCCAGCGCCAGCAGAGGGGTAGAGCTGCTGCCCGCTCCTCCAAGGTAGGAAGACCTGCTACCGACCGGCAGAACAGGCCAAGCAGCCTGCTGGTGAGGTAGGCACATTGCCCGATTTGGAGGAGGGGCAGAGCCACGGCCTGCGCCTGTGAGGGAGACTTTGCAACTATAAAAGAGCAGTATAAATATTTAGGGGTAAAATTCAATAACACAACAATTTGAACAAACAGAAAGATACGCGAACAGTATGAAAAGACAAGGAAAGAAAGGACAACAAGCAATGAAGGTCAACTCAACATTAGAAGAGGTAATACCTGCAGCAGATGGAATGTCAGATAAAGAATTCAAAACATACATGCTTCAGATGATCTGGAGTCTCAAGGAAGTCATTAGAACGCAAAATCAGACAATGAAAGATCACTTTGACAATGAATTACATAAACAAATCCAAGAAGCAAAAGATCAACTATACAGGGCGATAGAGGTTATAAAAAACAAACAAACAGAAATCATAGAAATGCAGGAAGCAATAAACCAACTTAAAAACTCAATTGAGAATACTACCAGCAGAGGAGATCACTTAGAAGATGGAACATCAGACAATGTATTTCAACTTGAAAAGAACCGAGACAGCTAGCAAGACTGTTAAGAAACCATGAGCAGAACATCCAAGAAATATGGGATAACATAAAGACACCAAACTTAAGAATCATTGGGATACAGGAAGGTATAGAGGTCCAAACCAAAGGAATGAGAAATCAGTTCAATGAAATAATATGGGAAAACTTCCCAGACTTGAAGAATGAGACAGAATCCCAAATCCTAGAAGCCTACAGGATGCCGAATGTGCAAAATCATAAGAGATCCACATTTAGACATATTATAATGAAGATGCCAAACATACAGAATAAGGAGAGGATTTTAACAGCTACAAGAGAAAGGAAGCAGATTACATTTAGTGGTAAACCAATAATTATAACAGCTGATCTTTCAACACAGACTCTGAAAGCTAGAAGATCCTGGAATAACATTTTTCCAAAGCTGAAAGAAAATGGGTTTCAACCAATAATTGTGCATCCAGCGAAATTAAGCTTCAGGATGGAAGATGAAATTAAAACCTTCCATGATAAACAAAATTTAAAAGAATTTGCAGCTAGAAAACCATCTCCTCAAAACATCCTCGGCAAAAGATGATCAGAAGAGGAAATGGAAAATAACAATGAAAAGCAACAGTGGGAGGTAGTACAGTAAAGGGGGGAAAATAATCAAAGAAAAACAAACCATGCTTAGTAACATAAATAAACAAATATGGCTGGAAGAACAACCCATATCTCAATAATAACCATAAAAGTTAATGGCTTAAACTCACAAATTAAGAGACACAGGATAGTAGAATGAATCACAAAACAAGACCCAACAATATGCTGCCTACAGGAGACGCAATTGATTGGAAAAGACGTACATAGACTGAAGGTGAACAGTTGAGAAAAATCATATCACTCATATGGACTTCAGAAACAAGCAGGAGTGTCCATAATCATATAAAATAAAATAGATTTCAAGCCAAAGTTTATCAAAAGGGATAAAGAGGGACACTACATACTGCTCAAGGGAACCATACACCAACAAGACATAACAATCATAAATGTATATGCCCCAAACAATGGTGCAGCTATGTTCACTAAACAAACTCTTCTCAAGTTCAAGAGTCTAATAGACCACCATACAATAATCATGGGAGACTTCAACACACCTCTCTCACTACTGGACAGATCTTCCAAACAAAAGTTGAATAAGGAAACAATAGAAATCAATAACACAATTAATAAATTGGACTTAATTGACATATATAGAATATACCACCAAACAACAAGCAGTTACACTTTTTTCTCAGTAACACATAGATACCTCTCAAAAATACATCATATATTATGTCACAGGGCAACTCTTAGAAAATATAAAGGAGTACAGATAATACCAGGCATCTTACCTGATCATAATGGAATGAAACTGAAAATCAATGGTAAAAGAAGGAAGGAAAAATCATCCATCACTTGGAGAATGAACAATAGACTACTGAATGATCAATGGGTTATCGAAGACATCTAGGAGGAAAATAAAAAATATCTTAGAGATAAATGAAAAGACAGACTGAACATATCAGAATCTATGGGACACATTGAAAGCAGTTCTAAGAGGAAAATTCATTGCCTGGAGTACTTTCCTAAAAAAGGAAAAAGACAACAAATAAAAGATCTCATGGTTCATCTCAAAATTCTAGAAAAACATGAGAAAACAACAGCAAAAGAAGTAGAAGGCAAGAAATTGTTAAAATCAGAGCTGAAATTAATAAAATTGAAACAAAAGAAACAATTGAAAAATTGACAAAACTAAAAGTTGATTCTTTGAAAAAATAAATAAAATCGACAGACCCTTAGCTATGTTAAGGAAGAGAAGAAGAGAGAGAACTCAAATTACTAGCATACGGGATGAAAATGGCAATATCATAACAGACACTTCAGAAATACAGAAGATAATCAGAAATTATTTTGAATCCTTATACTCCAATAAATTAGAAGATAGTGAAGGCATCAATAAATTTCTTAAGTCATATGATCTGCCCAGATTGAGTCAGGGGGATATAGATAACCTAAACAGACCAATATCAATTGAGGAAACAGAAGAAATCATCCAAAGACTACCAAATAAGAAAAGCCTAGGATTGGATATATATACAGCAGAGTTTTACAAAACCTTTAAAGCGGAACTAATACCAATAGTTTTCAAGATATTTCAGGAAATAGAAAAAGAGGGACAACTTCCAATTTTATTCTAGGAGGCCAATATTACCCTGATTCCTAAACCAGACAAAGACACTTCAAAGAAACAAAACTACAGACCAATATCTCTAATGAACCTAGATGCAAAAATTCTCAATAAAATTCTGGCAAATCAGACACAAAAACATATTAAAAAAATGTGCAACATGATCAAGTAGGATTCATCCCTGGGATGCAAAGCTGGTTCAATATATGGAAATCAATAATTGTTATTCACCACTTCAATAGACTTAAAAATAAGAACCATATAATCATCCCGATATATGCAGAAAAAAACATTCGACAAAGTACAGCAACCCATTCTGTTCAAAACTCTAGAAAAACTAGGGATAATAGGAACATACCTCAATATTGTAAAAGCAATCTATGCTAAGCCTCAGGCCAGCATCATTCTAAATTGATAAAAACTGAAGGCATTCTCTCTAAAATCTGGAACAAGATAGGGATGCCCTCTCTCAACACTTCTGTTCAACATAGTTTTCGAAATACTGGCAAGAGCAATTAGAAAAATGAAAGAAATTAAAGGCGTAAAAAAAAGGAAAAGAAGAACTTAGATTATCACTATTTGTAGCTGACATGATTATGTACCTAGCAGACCCAAAAGTGTCTACAAAAACCTATTAGAGCTAATAAATGAATTCAGCAAAGTGGCAGGATATAAAATCAACAAGCATAAATCAAAGTAATTCCTGTATATCAGTGACAAATCCTCTGAAATGGAAATGAGGAAACCACTCCACTCAGAATATCCTCAAAAAAATAATATACTTGGGAATCAACCTAACAAAAGAGGTGAAAGACTTACACAATGAAAACTACAGAACCCTAAAGAGAGAAATAGAAGAAGATCTTAGAAGATGAAAAAATGTACCCTGTTCATGGATACGCAGAACTAACATCATCAAAATGGCGATATTCCCAAAAGTTCTCTGTAGGTTTAATGCAATGCCAATCAAAATCACAACGGCATTTCTTGTAGAAATAGATAAAACAATAATGAAATTCATATGGAAAAATAAAAGACTTAGAATAGCAAAAACAATGCTAAGCAGGAAGTGTGAATCAGGCAGTAGAGCGATACCAGACCTCAAACTATACTACAGAGCAATACTAACAAAAAGAGCATAGTACTGGTACCAAAATAGGTGGTTGGACTAATGGTACATAATAGGGGACACAGAAACAAATCCACAAAACCACAACTATCTTATATTTGATAAAGGGGCTAAAAGCATGCAATGGAGGAAGGATAGCATCTTCAAAAACTAGTGCTGGGAAAACTGGAGTTCCATATGTAACAAAATGAAACTGAATCCCTTTCTCTCGCCATACACAAAAGTTAAGTCAAAATTAATCAAACAGCTTGATATCAAATCAGAGACACGGCTTCTGATAGAAGAAAACCTTGGCTACGATGTACATACTGTGGGGTCGGGCTCCAAATTCCTCAATAGGACACCCATAGCACAAGAGTTAATAACTAGAATGAACAAATGGGACTTACTCAAACTAAATAGATTTTTCTCAGTAACAAAAACAATAAGAGAGGTAATTAGAGAGCCTACATCCTGGGAACAAATCTTACTCCTCACACTTCAGAGAGAGCCCTAATTTCCAAAGTATACAAGGAACTCAAAAAATTAAACAATAAGAAAACGAATAATGCAATCAACAAATGGGCCAAGGACCTGAACAGACACTTCTCAGAGGAGGACATACAATCTATCAACAAGTCCATGAAAAAATGTTCACCATCTCTAGCAGTCAGAGAAATGCAAAACAAATCCACCCTAAGATACCATCTCGCTCAAGTATGAGTGGCAGCCAATATGAAGTCAAACAACAACAAGTGGTGGCGAGGATGTGGGGAAAAGGGTACACCTGTACATTGCTGGTGGGACTGCAAATTGGTGCAGCCAATTTGGAAAGAAGTATGGAGATTTCTTGGAAAGCTGGGAATGGAAACATCATTTGACCCAGCTATTTTTCTTCTCAGTCTATTTGCTAAAGACCTAAAAAGAGCATCGTACAGGGACACTGATAAATCGATGTTCCTAGCAGCACAATTCACAATAGGAAGACTGTGGAACCAAACTCGGTGCCCTTCAAAAAATGAATGGATTAAAAAAAAATTGTGGCATTTATACACAATGGTGTATTATTCTGCATTAAAAAATGACAAAATCATAAAATTTGCAGAGAAATGGATGGCATTAAACAGATTATGCTAAGTGAAGAGAGCAAAAGCCTAAAAAATAAATGCCAAATGTTTTCTTTGGTATAACGAGAGTAACTAAGAACAGAGTTGGGAGGAAGAGCATGAGAAGAAGATTAACATTAAACAGGGGTGACAGGTGGGAATGAAAGGAAAGAGAAGGGAAATTGCATGGAAATGGAAGGAGATCCTCATGGTTATACAAAATTAAATATAAGAGGAAATGAGAAGAAAGGGGAATAAAACAAGGGGAAGAAATAAATTACAGTAGGTGGTGTAGAGAGAGAAGATTGGAGGGAAGGGGATGGGAGATAGTAGATAGTAAAGACAGCAGAATACAACAGACACTATAGCAATATGTAAAACAGTGGATGTGTAACCAATGGGATGCTGCAATCTGTATACGGGGAAAAATGGAAGTTCATAACCCACTTGAATCAAAGTGTGAAGTATGATATGTCAAGAACTATGTAATGCTTTGAAGATCCAACAATAAAAATTAAAGGAAAAAAAACTCATGGAGAACTATTTCAATAAAAATTGACTAGATTTATAACACCTACACTGTATCATGCAAAAGGAAGTCCAACTATACACCATGCCTCCTCTGAACTTCTTGTATTTCTATTCTGTTTGGGTTATTTTTCTCCATCATATTAGGAATAGTAGTCTGAGTCTAGTAGGGTATGCGTTAGTGTCAGAGATTCAGTATTTCGAATGGAAAATAGGAAAATGAATCCGATGTGTATGCAAACATGTGCTACATGAAAATCTTCCCACTCTCATCCACAACAATGCCTTCACGTCACCTTCGCCCCAAATAAGAAACAATTAGAGGAGAAGAGTTAGAAATTCTGTGAATATATATCTGGAATAGAAAATGCTCAGGAGTTCACAAACTTGGATGTAATAGAGGAGTCTTCCAACGTAAGGGACAGGGTAAACACTCCAGAAATATGGAGGTCTGCTGGCCTAAAAAAATTCTTGAGAAACTACCTCTGAGGATGGGCACTTGAAATATATGTTGTTGTAAGGAGTTTTAGCTTCCTTTGTATAGAGACCATCAAAGCTGGGTCTGCATCTATGTTTCCTGGAGGACATTCTTTCTTATTTTCCAATGCACATGAGGCAGCAGTGCTGAATTCTCACGTTGTAGGTAAATTGTGGCCACTGGGGGCTAAGGGTCTCCCCGTGTGGACAGTGAAGCTTTTTGGTCATCCTCAACTTTTCGTGGTTTTTTCCTGCTGCTGCACTGGGAGTTTGGTATTTACTTTATGAAATACAAGGAGTTCAACTGGGACACAGTGCTGGAGGGAGTTCTGTCACGTGTGGTTTTTCAGGGTCTGCAAGAGAATGCAACAATCAGGCTTCATTCCCACATAGCTTGCCCCCTTGTCCATAGCAACCTGATTCTGCACATTGCCCTGAAAACTATCCATATAACAAGATGCCTTTACATTCAAGGGTCTCCTTACTGCACCATGTCAGTGTCAATCCATTTGGAAATCAATGGCAAATCCACATGGCCCCACCACAGATGATTTATCACACACCTGCGCACCACAGCTTTGGCCCCACTACTCAGGAGGGTCCAACTTACTGGCAACTCTGTTCTGCACAATTTTCCTTAAACCCATTTAATCAAGGCACTGTCTGGTACACCACAAACTCACACCCACACCCACAATGGCACCTCCTTCCCCCAAGTAGGACTGTGACTATCTGGAGTGTCCTCTGACTGGTGGGCCATAATATTTTCCCCCCGAAATGGCCTGTCATGTCTCAGATCTGGTCTCCTTTGCCAACTCTGTAAAACTGTGAGGAGTCAGTGGTTAGCCACTACCTGCAATCTCAGGAAAAGACCCTCTTCAGAGCTCTGCTGGCAATTGGCCCTCCTCACATCAGTAGTTACCAAGAAGGTCTGACTCTGTACTTTGTAAATCCAAAAAAGTGGGCCCACTGGGACTGGTACTGCGACTGGCTCTGGGTACCTGGCTTCTTGGATCCCAAGTTCATAGAGTTCCGTCACCAAGGAAGTTAGGTAGGTCACTTCCTTCAGGAACTGAATGAGGTCGCTGCCTTGGCAACCACTTTGTCCTAACAGTTGCTTCCATGGGTCCCATGAGATGGAGGCTGCCCCTACTTCCTGTGAAAATTTGACTACTTAGAATGGAATATCAACAATAGTCACGTGGGAACAGCTGTACACGCAGGGCTGGTTTGGTCCATCTTCTCTATATTAAGAAGAGAGAGGCTGATTCAGACACATCCCTTTTTCCTGTCCAGGTCGTTTGCCATGGAAAATGGCTTTTGCTCTCTCAGGTCCTTCATAGCTGCCTACATCTTCTCCAGGGATCATTTCTGCATGGAACTTTGAGGTTCTCAGTAGTTTGCAGATAACCTACATTCCTTTATTGTAAGGCGAACTCTGTCCCTGCTCTTTTGTAATGTTAGATTGAGGCAACAGTATAGAACTCAATAACACAATTAATAACATAGACTTAATTGACATATACAGAATAAATCACCCAACATCAAGCAGTTACACTTTTTTATCAGCAGCACATGGATCCTTCTCAAAATAGATCATATATTACATCACAGGGCAACTCTTAAACAATATAAAGGAGTAAAGATAATGCCATGCATCTCATCTGATCATAATGGAATGAAACTGAAAATCAATGATAAAAGAAGTAAAGAAAAATCATGCATCACTTGGAGAATAAACAATAGGTCACTGAATGATCAATGGGTTTTAGAAGACATCAAGGAGGAAATTAAAAAATTCTTAGAGATAAATGAAAACACAGACACAACATATCAAAATCTATGGGACACATTGAAAGCAGTTTTAAGACGAAATTTCATTGCTTGGAATTCATTCCTTAAAAAAAGAAAAAAACCAACAAATTAATGATCTCATACTTCATCTCAAAACCCTAGAAAAAGAAGAAGAAAACAACAGAAAAAGAAGTAGAAGGCAAGAAATAATTAAAACCAGAGCTGAAATTAATGAAATCGAAACAAAAGAAACAATTGAAAAAATTGACAAAACTTAACGTTGGTTGTTTCAAAAAATAAATAAAATCGACAGAACCTTAGACATTTTAATGAAGAGAAGAAGAGAGAGAACTCAAATTACTAGCATACGGGATGAAAAAGACAATATCACAACAGACACTTCAGAAATACGGAAGATAATCAGAAAATATTTTGAATCCTTATACTCCAATAAAATAGAAGATAGTGAAGGCATCGATAAATTTCTTAAGTCATCTGATCTGCCCAAATTGAGTCAGGAGGATATAGACCACCTAAACAGACCAATATCAATGGAGGAAATAGAAGAAACCATCCAAAGACTATCAACTAAGTAAAGCCCAGGACCGGATGTGTATACAGCGGAGTTTTAAAAAACATTTAAATAGGAATTAATACCAATACTTTTCAAGCTATTTTAGGAAATAGAAAAAGAGGGAGAACTTCCAAATTCATTCTACGAGGCCAACATCACCCTGATTCCTAAACCAGAGAAACTCACTATAAAGTAGCAAAACTACAGACCAATATCTCTAATGAACCTAGGTGCAGAAATCCTCAATAAAATTCTGATGAATCGGATACGAAAACATATCAAAAAATTGTGCACCATGAGCATGTAGGATTCATCCATGGGATGCAAGGTTCGTTCAATATACAGAAATCAATAAATGTTATTTCCCACATCAATAGACTTAGAAATAAGAACTATATGATCATCTCGATAGATGCAGAAAAAGCATTCAACAAAGTACAGCATCCCTTTATGTTCAAAACTCTAGAAAAACTAGGGATAACAGGAACCTACCTCAATACTGTAAAAGCAATCTATGCTAAGCCTCAGGCTAGCATCATTCTGAATGGAGAAAAATTGAAGGCATTCCCTCTAAAATCTTGAACAAGACAGGGATGCCCTCTCTCACCATTTCTGTTCAACATAGTTCTAGAAACACTGGCCAGAGCAATTAGACAGACAAAAGAAATTAAAGGCATAAAAATAGGAAAAGAAAAACTTAAATTATCACTATTTGCAGATGACATGATTCTATACCTAGCAGACCCAAAAGGGTCTACAAAGAAACTATTAGAGATAATAAATGAATTCACCAAAGTGGCTGGATGTAAAATCAACATGCACAAATCAAAAGCATTCCTGTATATCAGCGAAAAATTGTCTGAAATGGAAATGAGGACAACCACTCCATTTACAATATCCTCAGAAAAAATAAAATACTTGGGAATCAACCTAACAAAAGAGGTGAAAAACTTATACAATGAAAACTACAGAACCCTAAAGAGAGAAATAGGAGAAGATTTTAGAAGATGGAAAAATATACCTTGTTCATGGATAGGCAGAACTAACATCATCAAAATGGCGATATTACCAAAAGTTCTCTATAGGTTTAATGCAATGACAATCAAAATCCCAACGGCATTTCATGTAGAAATAGAGAAAGCAATCATGAAATTCATATCGAAAAATAAAAAACCCAGAATAGCAAAAACAATGCTAAGCAGAAAGTGTGAATCAGGCGGTATAGCGATACCACACATCAAACTATACTACAGAGCAATAGTAACACAAAGAGCATGGTACTGGTACCAAAACAGGCGGGTGGACCAATGGTACAGAATAGAGGACACAGAAACCAATCCAAAAAACTACATACTATCTTATATTTGATAAAGGGGCTAAAAGCATGCAATGGAGGAAGGATAGCATCTTCAACAAATGGTGCTGGGAAAACTGGAAATTCATATGAAAAAAAATGAAACTGAATCCCTTCCTCTCAACATGCACAAAAGTTAACAAAAAATGGATCAAGGAGCTTGATATCAAATCAGAGACACGGCGTGTGATAGAAGAAAATGTTGGCTACGATCTACATACTGTGGGGTCGGGCTCTAAATTCTGCAATAGGACACCCATAGCACAAGAGTTAATAACAAGAATAAAGAAATGGGACTTAATCAAACTTAATTTTTTTTTCTCAGCAAAAGAAAGAATAAGAGAGGTAAATAGGGAGCCTACATCCTGGGAACAAATCATTACTCTTCACCCTTCAGATAGAGCCCTAATATCCAGAGTATACAAAGAACTCAAAAATTAGACAATAAGATAAAAAATAACCCAATCAACAAATGGCCCAAGGACCTGAACAGACACTACATAGAGGAGGAATACAATCAATCAACAAGTATATGAAAAAATGCTCACCATCTCTAGCAGTCAGAGAAATGCAAATCAAAACCACCATAAGATACCATCTCACTCCAGTAAGATTGGCAGCCATTATGAAGTCAAACATCAACAAGTTTTAGCGATGATGTGTGTAAATGGGTACACATGTACATTTCTGGTGGGGCTGCAAATTGGTGCAGCCAATTTTGAAAGCGGTATGGAGATTTCATGGAAAGCTTGAAATGGAACCCACCACTTGACCCAGCTACTACTCTTCTCGGTCTATTTCATAAAGACCTAAAAAGAGCATGGTACATGGACACTGCTACATTGATGTTCATAGCAGCACGATTCACAATAGCAAGAGTGTGGAACCAACCTAGATGCCCTTCAATAGACGAATGGTTAAAAAATGTGGCATTAATTCACAATGGAGTTTTACTCAGCATTAAAAAATGACAAAATCATAGAATTTGCAGGGAAATGAATGGCATTAGAGCAGATTATGCTAAGTGAAGGAAGCCAATCCCTAAAAAACAAATGCCAAATGTCTTCTTTGATATAAGGAGAGTAACTAAGAACAGAGTAGGGATAAAGAGCATGAGAAGAAGATTAACATTAAACTGGGATGAGAGGTAGGAGGGAAAGGGAGAGAGAAGGGAAATTACATGGAAATGGAAGAAAACCCTCAGGGTTATACAAAATTACGGACAAGAGGAAGTGAGGGGAAAGGGAAAAATACAAGGGGGAAAAAAAATTACAGTATAGGGGGTAGAGAGAGAAGATGGGAGGGGAGGGGAGGGGAGGGGGGATAGTAGAGGATAGGAAAGGCAGCAAAATACAACAGACACTAGTATGGCAATATGTAAATCAATGGATGCGTAACTGATATGATTTTGCAAACTATATACGGGATAAAAATGGGAGTTCATAACTCACTTGAATCAAAGT
Source organism: Callospermophilus lateralis (assembly GCF_048772815.1). NCBI lineage: Eukaryota > Metazoa > Chordata > Mammalia > Rodentia > Sciuridae > Callospermophilus > Callospermophilus lateralis. Next base: position 91,004 of record NW_027513259.1, on the reverse strand, counting down.
GTGAAATATGATATATCAAGAACTATATAATGTTTTGAACAACAAACAACAAAAGTTAAAAAAACACATGGAGAACTATTTCAACAAAAAATTGACTAGATTTATAACTCCAATTCTACATAATGCAAAAGGCAAGTCCAATTATACACCATGCCTCCTCTGAAATGCTTGTATGTCTATTCATTTTGGGTTATTTTTCTCCATTATATTAGGATTAGGAGTCAGAATATAGAGTCTAGTAGGGTATGGGTTAGTGTGAGTGATTAAGTATTTCGAATGAAAATTAGAAAAATGAATCCAATGTTTATGCAAATATGTGCTAAAAATAATCATCCCACTCTCATCAAGAACAATGCCTTGACATTACCTTCGCCCCAAGTTAGACACAATTAGAGGAGAAGAGTTAGAAAATCTACGAATACTTATCTGGAATAGAATATGCTCAGGAGTTCACAACTTTGGGGGTGGTAGAAGAGTTTCCAAAAGTAAGGTACAGGGTAAACACTTCACAAACATGGTGCTCTGCTGACCGGAAGACTTATGAGAAACTGCCTCTGAGTTTGGGCACTGGAAATATATGTTGTAGTCAGGAGCTTTAGCTTCCTTTGCAGTGAGACCATCAAAGCTGGGTCTGCATCTATGTAACCTGGAGCACATGTTTTCTTTTTCTTTAATGAACATGAGGCAGTAGTGCAGAATTCTCTCTTTGTATGTAAACTGTGGCCAATGGGGGCTAAGTGTCTTCCTGTGTGGACTCTGAAGCCATGTGGTCATCCTCCATTTTTCATGGTCTTTCTAGCTGCTGCAATGGGAGTTTGGTGTTTGCTTCACGAAATACAAGTAGTTCAACTGGGACACAGTGCTGGAGGGAGTTCTGTCATGTGTGGTGGGTCAGGGTCTGCCAGGAGAATGCACCAACCAGTCTTATATCCAACATAGACTTCCCCCTTGTCCCTAGCAACTTGATTCTGAACATTTCCCTGAAACCTCTCCATATAACAAGATGCCTTTACATGCAAGGGTCTGCTGGCTGCACCATGTCAGTCAAAAGCCATTTGGAAGCCAATGGCCAATCCACATGACACCAACACAGATGTTTAATCACACACCTGCCCACCACTGTTCTAGGCCCACTACTCAGCAAATTCCAACTTACTGGCATCTCTGTTCTACACCATTTTCATGAAACCCAGTGATTCAAGGCACTGTCTGGTACACTCATGATCAGCAACAGGACATCCAAAGGTTCTCCAGTGCCACCTGGTCATGGGAATTTCAAAAATTTCATGGTATTTATCTAGCCATTTTTCAAGTATCAAGTTGGATGCACTGGTTTTTCAATTCATTCAGTAACCATTAAATGGTGAGGATGAAAGCTCTGGAGAACTCTAAAAGGCAACGCTTCCCAACGAGTGCCCAAAATGTCACATGAAGCCTGACCCATTGATGTCTACTCAATGTGAGTTCAATATGTGTTTTGACTCTTTACTATGGTTGCCAAGTCTTTCAGAATAAAATCGTCTTATATCCTGGTGGAGATTCCAAGTGCACTGTGGAAAGACACCCTGAGACTAGATCTCAGTTTCCAAGGGCGACTCTCATGTGTGGCCTCCTAAAATCCCACCAAAATTAATGGCAATACTTCCCTGAAGTCAGTTCCAGAACTCAGTCTCTAAGGGGAATCACACCAGAGTTCAGGTCCAGGTGTACCCAGTCATCTCTTCCAACCAGCACACAAATGACCACAATTAAATCCAAAACACTGCCACATGGCCCTCATCATCTTCCATATAGACACTCATCGTAACCTCTGGATGGAATTTTCCATGAGGGGCGAAGCCCAAGACAGTTTCCAAAATAAACTCCCTTGCCCCTCATTTGCCTAAAGTCAGGGTGACCTAGACACCCTTCCTGTGAACCAGGAGTGATCAAATAGGCCTGCCGTTAATACTGTTCTGATTCTCCAATTTAATCCTACTGATTGTAGGTATAAATCCTTTATGTGAGTTGGAGGCAATAGAAACCCCAAGCACACATGGGATCTTTCTTTAGATCTATCACCTTCTGAGAATCAAAGCCCCAACCTCACACAGGGCCAAGAGGCTGATTCAGGCACATCTCTTTCCAAAGCAATTAAGCAAAGATCCACAGGTGATGCCCATTCATTTCCATTTGAAAAATGTTTTCTTCACGCTTCAGAAAGGGGTGGCCTGAGGCAAATACCTTCCTGACATTCAGGGCAACATAACCATAGGTAAGAAAATGGGCCAAAGCAAGGTTTTTAAACTGAGACTTTACTGGTTACACTGATATCTGAGTTTTCTGAGATGTTCCCATTCCCTTCAGCTATCCATTACATGGCCATGTAACAGATTTTGGAGGTGGTACATATCTTGGCCACAAAACCATGAGCCTATTCTGGAGAGAGGCCAGAAATCAAGATGTGTAGAGGACCTTAGGAAGATAGTAGGTGTTGCCCATCCATAAGGCAAGCCACAGTCCATTTATAAAGTGGGCAGGATGAATGCTGGGAAGCTTCCAACTAGACAGGAAACCTCCATTGATGCATTCTCTCTTCTAAAGACTACAACCACGAACACAGTGGATACACAGACATAGAAACACTCGCCTTGCCAAACGACTTCCTAGAAACAGTCAACTCCAAACCATACAAACCACCATTCCTACCTATTTTCAGAACATGAGACAAAACCACAAACTCACATCCACATCCACAAAAGCACCTCCTTCCCCCAAGTAGGTCTGTGACTATCTGGAGTGTCCTCTGACTGGTGGGCCATACTATGTTGCCCCAAAATGGCCTGGCCTGTCTCAGATCTGTTCTTCTTGGCTCACTCTACGAAGTTGTCAGCAGGCAGCATTGAGCCAATACCTGCTATCTAGGGAAAGGCCCCTTTTCTGAGCTCTACTGGCATTTGGCCATCCTCATATCATTAGGTACCAAGAAAGACTGACTCTGTCCTTGGTAAATCCAAACAAGTTCGACCACTGGGACTGGGACTGGGACTGGCTCTGGGTGCCTGGCTTCTTGGATCCCAATTTCAGAGAGTTCCATCACCAACGAAGTTAGGTAGGTCACCTCCTTCAGGAACTGAATGAGATCACTGCCTTGGCAACCACTTTGTCCTAACAGTTGCTTTCATGGGTCTCATGAGATGGAGGCTGCCCCTACTTCCTGTGACACTTTGACAAGTTTGAATGGTATATCAACAATGGCCACCCGGGAACACCTCTCCACGCAGGTCTGTTTTGGTCCATCTTCTCTACATTAAGAAAAGAGAGGCTGATTCATACACATCCCTTCGTTATCACAAGGTGTTTGCCATGGAAGATGGCTTTTGCTCTCTCAGGTCCTGCATAGCTGCCTTCATCTTCTCCAGGGATCATTTCTGCATAGAAATTTGAGGTTCTCAGCAGGTGTAAGATCCCCTACATTCCTGTATTGTAAGATGAACTCTGTCCCTGCTCTTTTGTAATGTTAGATTGAGGCAACAGTGTATGGTTAGGGATAATAACAGGATCGATTTGGTTTAGGAATCATTCTGTGGGATGAATAATGGTATTGGGAACCTGCAATATTTATAGGAATACAGAGGTGAAATATAAGTATGTAAACAGAAATCTAGGTGAGATTTGAAGCTCAGAAGTGCATTGGGCAATTGATTGCGATACATAGCTTTAAATTACGTTCTGCACACATGTCTCAGATAAGTCGATATACAATGCCATAGGACTTGTACCTTGGATGATTGAATGTAGAGGAGAACATCCACTCAAACAGGGATAATCAATAGGATCAGGAAGATAGTCGGTAGATTTTGGAACAAGGGTGAATTTAGTATTTGTATCAAAAGTTCTTTAGCAATTGGGTTTTGGTTAGAGAGTGAATATCAATGTCAGCACATGTGAAGGGTCAGTCACAATGATGAACTGGGGAAAATATGTAGGAAAGCCGATATCAATAGAGACATTAGGAAAACAGGCAAAGTACAGGGTGAGTGATAGTATTAGACATTTTCAACAGTTTTGAGGTTGAATATATTAGGAAGAAACAAATATGTAGTCACCGATAGGATTGACATTTGAGAGCGTTATGCAAGCTGGACATGGATGTTTTTAGTAATCCATGTTCAGTGTCCATTTAGGCTTTGGTACAATCACACGTGTGAATTTTGCATTTTGCGTCCAGAATATTACTGTGATAACATGCATATTTAGATCAGGTTACATGAGTATTTCTTCCTCTATTACTGGGAGCAATATTTTGAAAACGTATAAATTAGTATTGGGGGTACAAAGAGGTGTACCCTGTGTCTATGAATATAGATAATGCATGAATAGACCATACTGTGAATAAATAATATAACTGGTTCCACTTTAAATCATGGATTGAATTGATATCAGAAAATATATAAGAAATCTTATATTGATATACAATCATTCATTCCAAACAGTTATACATCTAATTGTGAAATGATAGTTATGGTTTATCATGAAGGGTGTGTGAGTTTTGCTTAAACAATTATAAAGAAAATCGGAAATAATATGTTTGGAAATAAGTCTCACGAATAGACCAGTTAAGAAACCTGGAGTAATGCATGTGTTCTGAAGCAGGAGGTGATTGAAAGTGAAACAAATGCCTATAAATTTGCCAACTTGTGCAAGAAATATATACCCTCTGATGTGCATAAACTGAAGAAATAGTAATGTACCAGTGTTGAATAAAAATGAACATCAAAATACAAATCATGTCCCATAAGAGTCTACTTGCATTGCTGTTAAACTGGGGCAGTTACTGTAGAAATATTAGGATAATGCCGCAGTCTTGCTGGGCACAATCAGGAGCCACTTGTCAAAAGAAACTAACTTTATTTTTAAAACCACACACGCCAAACAAAACAGCCTCTCAGGAAAAACCCTCAGAGCCCCAACTGCCACCACTGGCTTCACAAAAGCCTCTTCCTCCCACACAAGCCTCTCTCCACCTCCCACAATCCTCCTGCTCTTGAGGCCGATTGGCTAGGTCATGTGGGCAAAGCCAAATAAGTCCCCTAATGAGCAACTCCGTGGTCTGAAAGGGCAGGGAAAAAGCCCAATGAGCATCACCGCAGAGGAGCCAATCAGCTAGATATTGCTGTGAGCCAATCATCAGCCAGCAGCTGGAAGTTTGCTGGCTTCTGGAATTTTGCTGGGGCCCCTTCGGATGTGGCTCTCAACATCTCCCCCTCTCTGTTTAAACAACACACATGTGGCTTAGGGACAGTGCCTGCCTTAGGTTGTCCAATAGTACATATGGTCCTTACCCGTTAAGTTGGTACCATTGCAATTGGATCTTACCCATCACTGACTACCGGTCCAGTTTACAGCAACAAATGTGGAGAGGTCTTTGTACCACCGGGGGGTGGTGAGGTTCTTTGCCTCACCTCTAATTGCCCCCAAACATTAGCTGGACGATAATGACACACAGAAGAGAGGAAGATACACCAAGCCAATTGACGGCTCCTTTTGGAAAAATTGTACCACCGATGACATCATCAGCAAATATACCCGAACACTACCACAAGTCGCTGCACAAACAGGTAGTTTACAATGCATACAGGAGAGTTCTCAATGTGTCTAGGCAAGTTCTGCAAGCATTTCAGTGATGGCTATTGCAGAAGCTGTAGATTGGTTTTATCTTTGATTTCACCAGCACTGGGATGAAGATAGGAATTCTGGCAATAATGGCTAAAGAAAAATTATGTAACATTCCAGAAGGCACTGAAAGAAAACAATTTTCTTAACTATTTACATTGTCTTGAAGATAATTATTAAATATAATGAAAAGGAAAGGTGAAAGAAAGGAAACAGATCTGTTAACCTCCTTTTTTTCAAATTTTAAAACAAACCTCAACAGCTCTTTACCCAATTTAAATTAAACCATTTAAATAATGTGAATAAAAAAATATTTGGATCCATTTTTTTTATGAGCGCTCATCATATATCATATATGGACATACGAACATTCAAACATATAACACAAAACACAAGTGTGCACACATAATATAATACATACAACACATAACCTAATAGTAAAGGCCTTATAACTTTTTACACGTGAAATCTCCATTGCAATGTTCAAAAACTCTTTTGTCAAAAAATAGAACTGATCAGCAAAACATTAAACTAGGTCTGTATGAGCTCAAAAAACAAAATAGAATGTGGGAAAGGGCAATAATAAAATAGATAATGAAAAAAGCATCCTGGTTCTATCTCAGATGTAAGGATAGTCAAACTGGAATTTTGGATATCAGCTGATAAGGCCTTGAGTCAAATCATCTTCTTTTTGGATGTGCCCTGATATGTCTTATAAAGAATAGATCTTTTCTGTCCCAGATTAGACTTTTTATATTGGAAAGTAAAGAGAAAACAGTAGAGAAAGGAGAAATCTTACCAGCAACTTCAAGGGATACTATAGCATTAACTATATACTGACTATCGGAAAATAAATTAAATACAGAATATTTAAATATCTCAAAAGCTTGTAATACTGCATTAAGCTCTACCTTTTGAGCTGATTGTTTGGGTACTAAAAATTTATAAGTTTTATCAGGTATAACTATTGCTGCTGTACCATTATTTGATACATCAGTGAATATATTTGAAGCATTCATGATAAGTGTTTTTCTTCTCAATTTTGGAAAAATTACAGGATGCGATGACCAAAAAGACAATAAAGGGTTAAATGGTAAGTGGTTATCAAATGAAACATTAGATTGGACCATGATTATTGCCCAAGTATTTAACTCATTAGCTAACTCATCAATTTGATTCAGAGTATATGGAGTAAAAATTTTATTGGAAGAAATTCCAAACACTCCCTTTGCTGCTTTAATTCCTTTGAGTATTAATTATCCTAAAGCCTCAGGATACCTAGTAAGAATAGTGTAAGGAGAATAAGATAAATGTATCCATAATAATGGACCTTCTTGCCAAAATACTCCTGTAGGAATATTCTTTGTTGGTAGTACAATAAATAATAAAGGCAAACTTATATCAATTCTATCCAAATGCATATTTTCCATATATGTTTCATTGATTTTTAATGCCTTTCTTGCTTCAGGTGTTAACATGCGGGGTGAATTTTTATCTGATAGACCTTTTAGGATATCAAATAAAGGTCCCAACTCTCCTGTTGGTATACCTAGATAAGGCCTTATCCAATTTATGTCTCCTAATAACTTTTGAAAGTCGTTATGTGATTTGAGTTGATCTACTCGTATTTGAATTTTTGGTGGACTGACCATGGTTGAGGATAACAGAACTCCTAAATAATTAATTGGAAAATTTAATTGTACTTTATCTATTGCTATCTCTACATTATAATTTTTAATAAGTTTGTAAGTGTGGCATAACTTTCTAGCAATGTGTTTTTAGCTTTGTGTGCTAATAATACATCATCCATATAGTGAAATATTTGTGTTCAGAATTTTGATTTCTAAGTGGCTGGATTACTTTGTTAACATAAATATGACACATAGTTGGGCTGTTAGCCATCCCTTGAGGGAGTACTTTCCATTCATATCTCTGATCAGGACCTTCATGATTCAGTGCAGGGATAGTAAAAGCAAAACCTGGACTATCCTTAGGATGAATTATAATTGAAAAAAAAAAACAATATTTAATATCTATACCTAAAACATACCAGGTTATTGGCAAAGCAGACAATTGAGGAATCCCTGATTGAGCAGGTCCCATAATAACCATCTCATTATTAATGGCTCTAAAATCTTGCAATAGTCTCCATTTACCAGATTTCTTTTTGATGACATAAATGGGAGTATTTTGGGGATATGCAGTCGGTTGTATATGTCCTTCTGCTAATTGTTGTTTTACCAGGTCATGGACTGCTTGTATCTTTTCTTTAGTCAGGGGCCACTGAGGAACCCATACTGTCTTTCTGATTTTCAGGTAATTTTTATTGTCTCAGTGGCCCTTTCTGAAAATCCAACCCATGTCTCTCTGTTCCTTGATCTATTTGTATTGGTGCTGCTATGACTTATTCTTGTTTTTCTAATCTTTTTTCTTTCCTAAAACCTTGTCTAGTCATATTAGTGGCTGCATTTTGGTTGATGTTATTTGTTAATGTCAAACCTAATTGATCTAGGACATCTCGTCCCCATAAATTTATGGGAAGATGATCCAATACATATGGTTGTATAGTTCCTTCACATCCTTTAGGATCCTTCCTATCTAATACCATTTTACTTCTATGGGGATTAGTCGCCACTTATAGGCCTCGAAGCGTTTGAGTGGCTTGTTGTAATGGCCAATGTTTTTGCCATTCTTGACGAGAGATGATGCTAATGTCTGCACCTGTATCCAGTAGCCCATTCAATTCATGCCCTTGAATATTTAGTTTTAGCATGGGGCGAGAATCTAAATTTAAAGAAAGCATAGCCAAATCTACACCTGTGGAGCCTAATCCCTTGGAACATCTTTCTACAGTACGACTGGAAAATTTATCATACAGGCTGGGTATTATTAGTAACTGTGCTATTCTATCTCCTTGTGAAATTACTGATATGTCCTTTGGAGAACTGGCTATAATTTTTATTTCACCTTCATAATCGGGATCAATCACCCCAGGACTTATCATAAGTTCTTTTAGAGTAGAAGAGCTGCATCCCAATAATAAGCCCATGGTTCCTTTGGGAAGAGGTCCTTTTACCCCTGTGGGAATGATTTGAACTCCCATCTCTGGAGTTAGTACTGATCTGGCAGAGGCGCAGATGTCCAACACTGTGCTCCCTCTGGTTTGTCTGAAGAGGGATCTGATGGACAATGTGTCCTGGGCACTACCCTGATGGGGTTGCTGGGTTCCTCCAGTGCTCTGTATATTTGTGGTTTGGGGCCCCGGAGCATTGGAACCCCCTGTCCATTTATTTGGCAATTGAGCCCAATGCCTTTCTCCATGATATCGTGGATAAACACCTGGTCCTTGTTCATTTTTTGATAATTGAGTACCCTCTATGGTGGTTTGAGAACAGCACTCATTAGCCCAATGTCTCCCTCTATGGCATTGTGGCCAAATACCTGGTATTCTACTCCTTTGATACCTAATATTGTTAAACCCTCCTTCTATGGGCCAATTCCTTTTAAAATGTCCTGTTTCTTCACATTGGTAGCATGTTCTTGGTCTGGCATCTAAAGCCTGTTTTACTGTAGCTGCCACAATTTGCCCTTGTTCATTAATGTATCTGGCAACTAAAGCCTGTTTTACTGCAGCTGCCATGACTTGCTCTTGTTCATTAATGTCTCTACATAATTAAATCAATGTGTTTAAATCTTCATTTTTCCATGGTCTAATGATATCTCTGCAACAACGATTCGCTTGCTCATAAGCCAGTTGTTTTAGTAATGGCATTGCTTGTTCTGTATTCCCAAAAACTCTGGTAGCTCTTTGAATAAGCCTATCTACAAATTCAGCATAAGGTTCATTAGCTCCTTGTATTACCTTCGATAATTGACCTTGTAAACCTCCATGTTCTTGTAAAGTCTTCCATGCCTTAATTGCATCTACACCAATTTGTGCACATACACCATGATCATATGCAATTTGCTGCTGCTGATCTTCATAAGGTCCCTTTCCTAACAACATATCTAGATTTCTCTGAGGATAACCAGCTCCTGCATTTCGCCTAGCTGTCTCCTTTCAACATTCCTCATTGGCAACCTTCCATAACATGCATTGTCCTCCATTTAGCACAACATTACACATATTAGCCCAATCCACTGGCTTCATGTTCAAGTTGTTAATGGATTCGACCATGATTACATTGAAGGGTGCTTGAGGACGATAGGTTGTTACAGCCTCTTTTAGCTGCTTCACTGTTTTGAAATTTAAAGCATGGTAAACACGCTGCCCTCCTCCCTCAAATACAGGGCATGTTAATATTTGAGATCTTGTCTCAGGATCCTAACTATCAACTGCGGGAGTTGGGGGCCTCCCAGCATAAGAAAGTGGCCTTGTTAGTTGGACACTTATGTCATCTGGTGATAGAAAGGTGTTAGTAGCAGTCTCCTGTTGTAAATTTCCCCTGATGTTTTTTACTGTTTTACACTTTCTTTCTCTGTCTAACTAGCTTTAGAGGCCTTCTCTTTTACTTGAATTTTTTCCTCTGTCTGACTAGTTCGAGAGATGTTCTCTTTTACTTGAATAGTTTCCTCTATCTGACTAGCTCGAGAGACCTTCTCTTTTACTTGAATTTTTTCTTCTGTCTGACTAACTTGAGACACCTTCTGTTTTACTTGAATCAATATGTCTTCTTCTTCCTATACCATTGACTGAACTGAAGGCTTTGAACTAAGCAAACAAGATATGAATGTCCACAATGGCAATGTGCCAACTGGCAGAATCCCTGGGCTTTTCTTTTCTATTCTTTTTAAATCTGCACCATGATGGTTCCATTGTGATATATTTAACAACTCCTCCTTAAAAAGCCATGGTCTACATTTTTGTATTGTATCAACAATTGCCATGACTGCTCTTGATTTTACTGGGATGCCTCCTTCCTCTAACAATTTACTTAACACTTTTTTGGTTTGTTTTTTTCTAATTTTTGATCCCATATTTCTACTATAATACAAACCAACAAGATAACACCAAACAAAAAAAGAGATAGAATGAAATAAAAATGGAACAACAAAAAATTATTATAGCCTTTCTCCCTATCTGTTCCTCAGAAACAAATAGTTTTTCCTCAGATGTGAGCAGTTTTTCTTCCATCTCACTCATCTCCAGAGACAGGCAACTTAAAACAAAAGAGGAATCATAAAATGGCTACCCATCCTCTCGCCCTGCCCTCAAGAGCGAGCAGTTTACCTTATCAGTTACCCTCAGTCGCTCCCCATATGAGCCACCAAATGCCGCTGTCTGGCTGGGCACAATCAGAATCCACTTGTCAAAAGAAACTAACTTTATTTTTAGAACCACACACGCCAAGCAAAACAGCCTCTCAAGAAAAATCCTCAGAACCCCAACTCCCAACACCAGCTTCCCAAAAGCCTCTCCCTCCCACACAAGCCTCTATCCACTTCTCACAATCCTCCTGCTCTTGAGGCAGATTGGCTGGGTCACGTGGGCAGAGCCAAAAAAGTCCCCCAATGAGCAGCTCCATGGTCTGAATGGGCAGGGAAAAAGCCCAATAAGCATCACCGCAGAGGAGCCAATCAGCTAGATGTTGCTGGGGCTGCTGTGAGCCAATCATAAGCTGGAAGTCTGAAAGGCGGGGAAACATCTCAATGAGCATCTCCAATGAGCATCACCACAGAGGAGACAATGAGCTAGAAGTTGCTAAGGCCGCTGTGAGCCAATCATCAGCCTGCAGCTGAAAGTTTGCTGACACATGGAAGTTTGCTGTGGCCCCTTCGGCTGTGACTATCAACAGGATAAGTATGCACCATTCACTGAAGTTAGTTTTCAGTAATAGAAAACAAATATGAATTTCAGGTGGATGAATATTTCTGAAAATAATCTTGTGAAAAGTTGATTATAAATCCACATACTTGAACATGAATGAATTTAGGGAGTGTAAATAAGACACATATATTTCATATTTTGAAAAATCTGGAGAGTGTGTATGTGTGTATACACACACACACACACACAAATTTTAAAATGTAGCAACATATATGCCAATCGAAATTCACCATGAAATATACATCATTCACAGATCTAAAAATATTCAATTTACTTAACAGGGATTTATGTATAATGTTGTTCTCCTAGGAAGCTCACCCATAGGTTCAATTTTCAGTTCCAACAGCATCTAGGAGGAGTGATCTCTTCTCAAAATTTGTATCTGCCAAATCAGCTACCGCACAAAAATATACACGTGATAAAAGGTAGGATTCTTTAAGTGCATATAAAATAGATGTGCTGAATAGGATACAGAGAAAGGGAGACAGGAATTCACATATTTGTTAACTTTAAAAATACATGGAGGACTATTTCAATTAAATATTGACTAGAATTATAACACCTACTTGCAAAAGGCATGTCCAAATATATACCATGCCTTCTCTGAACAGCTTCTATTTCTTTTCTGTTAGGATTCTTTTTCTCCATCATATTAGGATTAGTAGTCAGATTCTAGTACAGTATGGGTTAGTGTCAGGGATTCAGTATTTCAAATGGAAAATAGGAAAATGAATCCAATGTGTATGCAAACATATGCTAAACAAAAATCTTTCCACTCTCATCCAGAAAAATGCCTTGACATTACCTTCGCCCCAAGTAAGACACAATTAGAGGAGAAGAATTAGAAAATCTGTTAATACATATCTGGAATGGAAAATGCTCAGGAGTTCACAACCTTGAAGGTGGTAGAGGAGTTTCCAAAAGTAAGGGAAAGCGTAAACACTCCAGAAACATGGAGCTCTGCTTGCCTAAAGACTTCTTGAGAAACTGCCTCTGAGGTTGGGCACTTGAAATATACGTTGTTGTCAGAAGCTTTAGCTTTCTTTGTAGTGAGACCATCAAACTGGGTCTTCATCTATGTGACCTGGAGGATGTTGTTTCTTATTTTCCTAATGAACATGTGGCAGCAGTTCTGAATTCTCTCTTTGTAGGTAAACTGTGGCAACTTGGGGCTAAGTGTCTCCCTGTTTGGACTGTGAACCCAGTTGGTAATCCTCCAGTTTTCGTGGTGTTTCTTGCTGCTGCACTTGGAGTTTGGTATTTGCTTCTTGAAATACAAGGATTTCAACTGGGGCACAGTGCTGGAGGGATTTCTGTCACATGTGGTGTGTCAGGGTCTGCATATAAATGCACCAACCAGGCTTCTATCGCACATGCTTGCCCCCTTGACCATAGAAACTTGATTCTGAACATTGCCCTGAAAAATCTCCATATAACAAGATGCCTTTACATATAAGGGTCTGCTGGCTGCAGCATGTCAGTCACAAGCCATTTGGAAGCCAATGGCAGATCCACATGGCCCCAACACAGATGTTTTATCACACACCTGCACATCACTGCTCTAGGCCCCAACTCAGCAGTCTCCAAATTACTGGCATCTCTGTTCTACACCATTCTCATGAAACCAAGTCAATCAAGGCACTGTCTTGTACACTCATGATCAACAGCATAAGATCCAAAATTACTCCAGTGCCATCTGGTCATGGGAATTTAAAAAATGTCATGGTACTTATCTAGCCATTTTTAAAGGATGAAGTTGGAGGCACTGTGGGTTTAAATTTATTCAGGAACCATTAAATGTTGAGGAAGTTTATTTCAATGAATGTTCTGGAGAACTCTCAGAGGAAAGTCTTCCCAAAGAGTGACCAAAAAGTCACATGAAGCCAGGCCCATTGAGGTCTACAATATGAGGTCCATGTGAGTTTTGACTCTCAACTATTGCTGCCAAGTCTTTCAGAATGAAATCATGTGATATCCTGGCTGAGATTCCCAGTGTTCTGTGGAAAGCTACCCTGGTCCAAGATCTCAGTTTCCAAGAGCGACTCTCATGCATGGCCTCCTAAAACCCCAACACAATACATGCCAATACTTCTCTGACGTCAGTTCTAGACCTCAGTCTCTAAGGGTATCACACCAGAGTTCAAGCCCAGGTGGACCCAGTCATCACTTCCAACCACCACACAAATAAACACAATTAAAACCAAAACACTCCCACAAGGCCCTCATCCTCTTCCATATAGACACTAATCATAACCTCTTGCTGGAGTTTTCCATGAGGGGCGCAGCCCAAGATAGTGTTCAAAAGAGCTCCCTTGCCACTTATTTTCCTAAAGTCAGCGTGGTTTTTTACCATTTTTGTTTTGGATACACACATGGAATCTTTCTTTAGATCCATGAGGTGCTGAGAATCTAAGCCACAGCATCACACAGGGCCAAGAGGCTGAATCAGACACATCCTTATCCTAAGCAATTAAACAAAGAGCGACAGGTGATGCGCATGCATCTCCATTTGAAAACAGTTTTCATCAGTCTTCCCAAATGGGTGGACTGAGGCAAAGACCTCCTGACATTCAGGTCAACAGAACAATAGGTAAGCAAAAGGCCAAAAGAAGGGTTTTTCCACTGAGACATTACTGGTCACACTGATATCTGTGTTTTCTGAGATGCTCCCATTTCCTTCAGCTATCCAGTACATGGCCATGTCACAGAGCTTGGAGGGGTACATATCTTGGACACAAATCCATAAGACTATTTTGGAGAGTGGCCAGAATTTAGGAAGAAAACATGAACTTAGGAATTTAGTAGGTGTTGCACATCTATAAGACAAGCCACAGTCCATTAATAAATCAGGCAGGATGAATGCTGGGAAGCTTCCTAATAGACAGGACACATCCTTGATGCATTCTCTTTTCTAATGTCTTCAACCATGGACACAGTGGAATACATAGATAAAGAAACACTCACCTTGTCAAACGACCTACTATAAAGAGTCCACACCAAACCAAAAAAAACCCGTCTTTTCCACCTATTCTCAGAAGATGAGACAGAACCAAAAACTCACACCCACACCCACAAAGGCACCTCCTTTCCCCAAGTAGGTCTGTGACTATACAGTGTGTCCTCTGAATGGTGGGCCATACTATGTTACCCCAAAATGGCCTGTCTTGTCTCAGATCTGTTTTCTTTGGCCAACTCTGTGAAGTTGTGAGGATCCATTGGTGAGCCACTTTCTGCTTTCTCAGGAAGGGCCCCTCTTCAGAGCTTTTCTGGCATTTGGCCATCCTCACATCAGTAGGTACCAAGAAAGACTGACTCTGTCCTTGGTAAATCCAAACAAGTGAGACCACTCTGACTGGTACTGGGACTGGCTCTGTGTGCCTGGTTTCCTGGATCCCAAGTTCAGAGATTCCATCACCAAGAAAGTGAGGTAGGTCACTTCCTTCAGGAACTGAATGAGGTCACAGCCTTGGCAACCACTTTGTCCTAACAGATGCTTCCAAGGGTCCCATGAGATGGAGGCTGCACCTACTTCCTCTGACATTTTCATAAGTTAGAATGGTATATCAACCATAGGTACTGGGGAACAGCTCTCCACAGAGGATTGGTTTGGTCCATCTTCTCTACATTAAGAAGAGAGATTCTGATTAAGACACAACCCTTTATCCTGACCATGTTTTTTTGCCATGGAAGATGACTTTTGCCCTCTCAGGTCGTTCATAGCATCCTACACATTCTCCAGGGATTATTTCTACATGGACCTTTGAGGTTCTCAGCAGGTGGAAGATCCATACATTCCTGTATTGTAATACCAACTCTGTCTCTGCTCTTCTGTAAAGTTAAATTGAGGAACAGTGTATGGTTAGGATTAATAACATGTTCAATATGGGTTAGGAATCATTCTGCTTGATGAACAATGTTATTGGAAACCTGCGATATTTACATGAAAATATAGGTGAAATATAAGTATTGAAATATAAATCTAGGTAAGATTTGAATCCTAGAAGGGAATTTGGCCTTTGAGTGGGATACTTAGCTTTGAATTATGTTCTGCACATATGTCTCAGATAAATTGATATGCAATGGCATAGATCCTTGTACCTTCGATGATTGAATGTAGAAGAGAGCATCCAGTTAAAAAAAGGATTTTTGCTAGGATTAGGAATATAGTCGGTAGGATTACGAAGAAGATTGAGTATAGAATTTGGACCAAAAGTTCTTTAGCAATAGGGTTTCTGGTAGAGATTGAATATAAATGTCAGCACATGTGAAGAGTCAGTCACAATGATGAACTGGGGAAAAAAGTAGGAAAGCAGATGTGAATAGAGAGTAGGAAATCAGGCAAATTATAAAATGAGTGAGAGGTTTAGACAGTTTCAACAGGGTGAGATTGAAAATGTAGTCTTAGGAAGAAACACATATGTAATCACCAATAGGATTGACATTTGAGAGCATTAGGCAATCTGGACATGGATGTTTTTAGTAATCCATGTTCACTTTCCATTTAGGCTTTGGGACAGTCATAAGTGTGACCTTTGCATTTTGTGTCCAGAATATTACTGTGATAAAATGTATATGTAGATCAGTTGACATGCATATTTTTTCCACCATTTCTGGGAGCAATATTTTGAAGATATAGAAATTATTGTTGGGAGTACACAGAGGTGTACCATGTGTCTATCAATATATAGACAATGCATGAATAGACCATAATGTGAATAAATGATATAACTGGTTTCACTTTGAATAATGGATTGAATTGATATCTGAAAGTATACAAGAAATCTTATATTGATGTACAATCATTCATTTAAACCAGTTTTACATCTAATGGTAATATTAGTGTTATGTTTTATCATGACGGGTGTGTCAGTTTTGCTTCAAAAGTGATAATGGAAATCGAAAATAATGTGTTTGGAAAGAAGTGTCACAAAAAGAGAAGTCAAGAAACATGGAGGAATACATGTGTTCTGAAGCAAAAGTGATTGAAAGCAAAACAAATGTGTCTATATTTGCTAAATTGTGGATGAAATATACATCCTATGATGTGCATTAACTGGAGAAATAGTAATGTACCAGTGTTGAATAAAAATGAACGTCAAAATACACATTATATCACATAGGAATCTTCTTGTATTGATGTTAAACTGGGTCAGTTACTGTATAAATATTAGAATTTTATTTTGGTGTTATAATACAATTTATTTTAGCACTAGCATGCCACAGAATGTAGAAGAAAGAGCAATGGATTTTTAGTTATAACACTAATAATCTAGCATTTAATGATTATTTTGGGGAGTCTAGAATTCACATAAGGCTATGCAACATAATTTTTTGTATTTAACATTCATAAAATCTTGGAATTTTGGTAATATTTCTCCTTTTTTTATTTTTTCAGTTGTTGATAGACCTTCATTTTATTTATTCGTATGTGGTGCTAAGAATATAACCCACTGCCTCACACATGCTAGACAAGCATGTTAACACTGAGTCACAAACCCAGCCCCTCCACTTTTATCTTTTCATCAAACACTCCTCTCCCTCTTCTTTACTCACTTTCTTCCTCATTTTCCCCCTTCTCTCTCTTCCTTTTTCATTTTCCCTCCATAAGTATTTTTCTCTCATAGCATTACAAACAGTACTATGCTATGAAATTTACATTTAAAACTGTTTTTTATAGTCATTCTTTTTTCTTGAGAAAATTTAAAAATTATAACCACCTGATAAATATATTACAATATATTTATTATGCATATGTATCTATATTCATGCATATGTGTTATATATATATATATATATATATATATATATATATATATATATATATATATTTAAAAGTACTTTGATTAGCCTGTTAGAAATAATATAGACCAAGTCTTTCTTAATTCTCAAGTCTTCCAGAATTAACATCTTACAGTGAAAATCAAATAAACATATTTAAGTAAACAGGTATCATACTTATTTATCAATACTGATAATTTAAGGTTTTTATATCACATTTAGCTGTAATATGGCATATTAACTCTTTTGAATTAGAGAATTTTTTTTTGAACAACCTATTATTTAAGGACCATATGCACTGACATTTTAAATGGCTTTCTTGTGATTTCACTTTCTATCAATTGCATATTAATTGCCAAATACTTATTTTAGTAATTTTCATATTCATAATTGATATAAAGTCAATTGATTAATTCTTTTTGTAAGGAGTTACTAATTACAGTAGGGACAGTATTAATAATTCTAAATCTTTATAAAAATGGTACAAAAATATTTTCATGCAAAATTATGTATAATTGCATGCTCTAAATGTTTGATTGTTGATACATATAATAAAGAGCTTTTGATGAGTCTCTTCCCCAGTAAAACAGAAAATGCAAAGATATAGTTGGGTATGTATGTCCAAACAACCATATGGAAAAATACACATTATCATCTAGAAACTATTAAATAAAAGATGAAAAGAACAATCCAACACATTGTACCAACTTGTCAGATGAGGTAGTATTCTGGAAGAATAGCCTAAGTCTAGACCTGGTCCATGTCAAAATATTCACAAAAAAATAAAATATGAAAAATATAGGAAATGCTATGAGTTTTTCTTGAAGGTAAGTGGATTATCCTTTAATCTCAATTATGTGCATTTTTAAAAGCCAGTTTTCTGGTAAAATAAATTTGTGATAGTTACAAGTACACAAAACAAAGTTTCTGCTTAGCAAAATGAATGCATCTCAACTCTTTTTTAGCTGATTTCTTCCCACTCAACTTTAAACCTTTATTTATTTATTTTTTATTGGTTGTTCAAAACATTACAAAGCTCATCCTATATCATCTTTCATACATTTGACTCAATTGGGTTATGAACTCCCAATTTTCCCCAAATATGAGTTGCAGAATCACATCGGTTACACATTCACATTTTTACATAATGTCATATTAGTGACTGTTGTATTCTGCTACATTTCCTATCCCCTACTATCCCCTACTATACCCCCTCCCATCCCCTCCCATCTTCTTTCTCTACCTCATCTGCTGTTGTTCACTTCTCTCCCTTGCCCCACCTTTCCCCAATTTTCCCTACCCCATTGTTTGAAGATGCTATCCTACTTCCATTGCATGCTTTTAGCCCCTTTTTCAAATATAAGAAAGTTGTAATTTTGAGGATTGGTTTCTGTGTCCTCTATTTTGTACCATTGTTCCACCTGCCTATTTTGTTACCAGTACCACGCTGTTTTTGTTACTATTGCTTTTAGTACAGTTTGAACTCTGGTATCACTATACCTCCAGATTCATATTTTCTGTTTAGAGTTGCTTTTGCTATTCTGGGTCTTTTGTTTTTCCATCTTCTAAGATCTTCTTCTCTCTCTCTCTTTAGGGTTCTATAGTTTTCAGTATATAAAACTTTCAAGTCTTTTGTTAGGTTGATTCCCAAGTATCTTATTTTATTTGAGGATATTGTGAATGGAGTGGTTTTCCTCATTTCCATTTCAGAAGTTGTGTTGCTGACATACAGGAATGCCTTTCATTTATGCGTGTTAATTTTATATTCTGCCACTTTGCTGAATTCATTTATTAACTCTAGCCGTTTCATTGTAGACCCTTTGGGGTCTGTTAAATATATTTTCATGACATCTGCAAATAGCGATAATTTAAATACTTCTTTTCCTATTTTTATGCCTTTAATTTTTTTTTGTCTGTCTAATTGTTCTGGCTAGTATTTCAAGAACTAAATTGAATAGAAGTGGTGATAGAGGGCATCCCTGTTTTGTTCCAGATTTTAGAGGGAATGCCTTCAGTTTTTCCACATTTAGGATGATGCTAGCCTGAGGTTTAGCATATATAGCTTTTACAATGTTGAGGTAAGTTCCTGTTATCCCTAGTTTTTCTAGTGTTTTGAACATAAAGTGATGCTGAACTTTGTCAAATGTTTTTTCTGCATCTATTGAGATGATCATATGGTTCTTGTCTTTATGTCTATTGATGTGGTGAATGGCATTTATTGATTTCCGTATATTGAACAAGCCTTGCATCCCAGGGATGAATCTTACTTGATCATGGTGCACAATTTTTTTGATATGCTTTTGTATTCGATTCGCCAGGATTTTATTGACAAGTTTTGCATCGAAGTTCATTAGAGATATTGGTCTGTAGTTTTCTTTCTTTGAAGTGTCTTTGTCTGGTTTCGGGATCAGGGTGATTTATCCTCATAGAATAAATTTGGAAAAGCTCCTTCTTTTTGTTTTTCTTGAAATAGCTTGAAAAATATTGGTATTAATTCTTCTTTAAAGGTTTTGTAGAACTCCGCTGTATACCCATCCGGTCCATGGCTTCTTTTGGTTGGTAGTTTTTGATGGCTTCTTTCATTTCTTCCTTTGTTATTGGTCTGTTTAAATTGCGTGTGTCTTCCTGACTCAATCTGGGCAGATCATATGACTTAAAAAATTCATCGATATCTTCACTATCTTCTATTTTATTGGAATATAGTGTTTCAAAATACTTTCTAATTATCTTCTGTATTTCTGTAGTGTCTGTTGTGATATTGCCTGTTTCATCCCGTATGTTAGTAATTTGAGTTCTCTCTCTTCTTCTCTTCATTAGCATGGCTGTGGGCCTGTCAATCTTATTTATTTTTTCAAAGAACCAACTTTTAGTTTTATCAAATTTTTTAATTTTTTTTTGTTTCAATTTTGTTGATTTCTGCTCTAAATTTAATTATTTCTTGTCTTCTACTACATTTGCTGTTGTTTTGCTCTTCCTTTTCTAGGTTTTTGAGGTGTAGTGTGAGTTCATTTATTTGTTGATTTTTTTCTTTTTTTGAGGAAAGAACTCCAAGAAATGAACTTCCCTCTTAAACTGCTTTCATTGTGTCCCATCGATTCCGGTATGTTGTGTCTGTATTGTCATTTGTCTCTAAGAATTTTTTTTATCTCCTCCATTATGTCTTCTGTAACCCATTGATCATTCAGTAGCATGTTGTTCATTTTCCATGTGATGTAGGATTTTTCCTTCCTTCTTTCATCATTGATTTCCAGCTTCATTCCATTATTATCAGATATAGTGCATGGTATAATCTCCATGCTTTTATATTTACTAAGAATTGCCCTATGGCATAATATATGGTCTATCTTTGAGTAGGATCCATGTGAAACTGAGAAGAACGTGTATCCACTTGATGATGGCTGATATATTCTATATATGTCGTTTAAGTCTAGGTTACAAATTGTGCTGTTGAGTTTGATAGTTTCTTTATTCAGTTCTTGTCTAGAGAATCTGTCTAATGCCGAGAGTGGTGTCTTGAAGTCACCCATAATTATTGTGTTGTAGTCTATTTGGCTATTGAACTTGAGGAGAGTTTGTTTTATGAACATTGCAGCTCCATTGCTTGGTGCATACAAATTCATAATTGTTATGTCTTGTTGGTGGATGGTTTCTTTTAACAGAATATAGTGTCCTTCTTTATCCCTTTTGATTAACTTAGGTTTGAAGTTGATTTTATTCCACATGAGTATGGCCACTCCTTCTTGCTTCTGAGGGCCATGTGAGTGGTATGATTTTTCCCAACCTTTTACCTTCACCCTGTGTATGTCTTTTCCTATCATATGAGTCTCCTTAAGGCAGCATATTGTTGGATTTATTTTTTTTGATCCAGGTTACTAGCCCATTCTCTTGATTGGTGAATTTAGGCCATTAACATTTAAGGTTACAATTGAAATATGATTTGTTCTTCCAATCATGTTTATTTATTTATTATGTTTTAGTTTGGCTAGTTTTTACTTTTTTGGTTATTTTCCTCCCCCTTTACTGAGATACCTCCTGCTGTTAGTTTTCGGCAGTATTTATCAATTCCTGTTCTTGTAGTATTTTGCTCAAAATGCTTTGCAGTGCTGGTTTTCTGGCTGCGAATTCTTTTAGCTTTTGTTTATTGTGAATGACTTTAATTTCGTTTTCAAATCTGAACCTTAATTTTGCTGGATACAGTATTCTTGGTTGGAATCCATTATTTTTCAGCATTTGAAATACATTGTTCAAGGATCTTCTCGCTTTCAAAGTCTGTGATGAAAAATCAGTCATTAACCTAATTGGTTTTCCCCTGAATGTAATCTGCCTCCTTTCTCTTATAGTGTTTAATATTCTCTCCTTGTTCTGTATGTTGGCTATCTTCATAATTATATGTCTTGGAGTTTGTCTATTATGATTTTGAATGTTTGGGGTCTTGTAGGCTTCCAGGATTTGACAATCCGATCCATCTTTCATCTCTGGGATGTTTTCTAGAATTATTTTATTTAATATGTTCTCCATTCCTTTGGTTTGAATCTCTATGCCTTCTTCTATCCCAATGACTCTCATTTTTTATGACATCCAATATCTCTTGAATAGATTGCTAATGGGATTAAAGCCTCTTTTCTGTGTTGATTATATTCTTTTCAAGTTGATAAACTTTGTCTTCATTATCTGATATTCTGACTTCTGCTTGATCTAGTCTATTTGTAATATTCTCGTTTGAGTTTTTAATTTGGTTAATACTTTCCTGCATTTCTAGTATTACTGTTTGATTTGTTTTAAGATCTCTATCTCCTGGTAAAGCTCGTTGTTTGCCATTTGAGTTTGTTTGTTTAATTCATTTTCAAAATATACTTTTATTGCTTGGACTTGCTGCCTCATGTCTTCTCTAATATTCCTTTCCATCTGAGTTAGGTATGCCTTAAGTTCTTTCCCTATCCCTGTTTCTGATGCTTCTAGGTCCTCCTGTAGAATTAAGTTGTCCTGCATTGTTTGTACTCCTTTCTTTCCCTTGTTTTTTCATGATGCTCATGTTACTTTCCAGCTCTATTTGATTGCTGTGTTTCTGTTTTATTCTATAGATTTGTTTCGGTGTTGTGTATCTCTGTTGTCTCTCCTTTGTGTTGGTAGACTATGCCTGCTAAAGTGGATTCCACTTGTAGGGAATTCCGAAGGCCGAGCTCCAGTGACGTCACCCCTCTGCTTTGGCGGGCCCAGGCTCCTTGCCGAAATGTTCGAATACGGGGATGGAACTGGACTGTCTCCAGTTGGATTCAGCTCTAGGTCACTGGCGGGTGGGCAATCACTAGCCACCCAGTGGCGCAGTCGGTCTCCTGTGCGCCGGTGTTCTCCAGACGCCCAGTCACGCGGACAGCAGGTGGACTGTCACCTGCGCTTCTGTGTTCTCCAGCTTCCCAGTCACAAGAGCCTGGCCTCTAGTCCCCTGGTTTCTCCTGCTAGTCCTGGTTTCTCCTGCTAGACTAGATTTCCCCTGAGTGATGCTTCTCTGCAGTTCAATCTGTATTCTGGGCCTGTAATTTGTTGGGTGTGGAGGGTGTCTATTGGAACCCAGACACTCTATTGTTTTGAGGATCAGTCAGACCGGATCTCCGGTTGCACATTTGGCTCGTTTTTCAGACCCAATTACCAGATCTCAGTGCTAAAAATCTTTCTTATAGGTTTTGGTGAACCCCATTTTGCTGTAAGTTCTTAACAAGATAGTTTTTTGTGGTTCTATCTCGATATTCACCTGTGCAATGGCGCGTTACACTGGGTGTGATGCACTCTATTCGTGGCCATCAGGCAATGATGAAATATTATGCTTTGTATGCAGCATTTACTGAAGTTAGTTTTCAGTATTAGGAAACAAATATGTATTTCAGGTGAATGAATAATCTGAATTTCTGAGAATAATTTTGTGAAAAGTTGATTATAAATCCACATACGTGAATATGAATGATTTTAGGGAGTGTATAATAAGACACATATATTTCATATTTTGAAAAATCTGGAGAGACACAGAAACACACTCACAGACATTAAAAAGTAGCAATATATATGCCAATCGAAATTCAAAATGAAATATATATTCTTCACATATCCAAAAAAATACATTTTACTGAAAATGGATTTATGTATAATGTTGTTCAACTAGGAGGCTCACCCATAGGTTGAAATTTCAGTTCCAAAAGGGTTTAGGAGGAGTGATCTCTTCTCACAATTTGTATCTGCCAAGTCAGCCACCTCAGAAGAAAGTCTGTGTGATACCAGGTAGTATTCTATATGAGCATATAAAAATACATGTGCTGAATAGGTGACAGAGAAAGGGGAGAGGAATTCACATATTTGTTAACGTTAAAAACACATGGAGAAATATTTCAATAAACATTGACTATATTTATAACTCCAACCCCATATAATGCAAAAGGGAAGTCCAAGTATACACCATGCCTTCTCTGAACTGTTTGTATTTCCATTCTGTTAGGGTTACTATTCTCCATCATATTAGGATTAGTAGTCAGATTCTAGTAGGTTATGGATTAGTGTCAGAGATTCAGTATTTCGAATAGAAAATAGGAAAATAAACCCATTGTGTTTGCAAATATGTGTGATACAAAAATCTTCCCACTCTCATTCAGAACAATGCCTTGACATTACCTTCTCCCCTAATAAGACACAATTAGAGGAGAAGAGTTAGAAAATCTGTGAATACATATCTGGAATGGAATATTCTCGGTGTTCACAAGCTTGGAGGTGGTAGAGGAGTTTCCAAAAGTAAGGGACAGGGTAAACACTCCACAAACATGGAGCTCTGCAGGCCTAAAGACATATTGAGAAACTGCCTCTGAGTTTGGGCACTTAAAATGTATGTTGTGGTCCGAAGCTTTAGCTTCCTCTATAGTGAGAGCATCAAAACTGGTCTGCATCTATGTGACCTGGGGGACATGGTATCTTATTTTCCAATGAACATGAGGCAGCAGTGCTGAATTCTCACTTTGTAGGTAAACTGTGGCAACTGGAGTCTAAGGGTCTCTCTGTGTGGACTGTGAAGCTAATTGATCATGCTCTACTTTTCTTAGTAGAGCACTGGGAGTTTGTTATTTGCTTCACAAATACAAGGAGTTCAACTTGGTCAGAGTGCTGGAGGGAGTTCTGTCACATGTGGTGCCTCAGGGTCTGCAGGAGAATGCACCAGTCAGGCTTCTATTTCACATAGTTTGCCCCCTTGACCATAGCATCCTGATTCTGAACATTGCCCTGAAACCTCTCCATATAACAAGATGCCTTTACATATAAGGGTCTGCTTGCTGCACCATGTCAGTTACAAGCCATTTGGAAGCCAATGGCAGATCTACATGGCCCCAACACAGATGTTTTATCACACACCTGCCCACCACTGTTCTAGGCCCACTACTCAGCAGGCTCCAATTTACTGGCATCTCTGTTCTACACCATTTTTAAGAAACGCAGTCAATCAAGGCACTGTCTGGTATACTCATGATCAGCAACTGGACATCAAAAAGTTCTCCAGTGCCACCTGGTCATGAAAATTTCAAAAATTCCATGGTATTTCTCTAGCCATTTTTCAAGGATGAAGTTGGAGGCACTATGATTTTCAATTCACTCAGGAACCATTAAATGTTGAGGAAGTTCATTTCAATGAAAGCTCTGGAGAACACTCACAGGCAAGGCTTCCCAAAGGGTCGCCAAAAGGTCACATGAAGCCAGGCCCATTGAGGTCTGCAATGTGAGATCATGTGTGTTTTGCCTCTCAACTATGGCTGCCAAGTCTTTCAGAATAAAATCAGGTGATATTCTGGCTGAGATTCCTCGTGCCTTGTGGAAAGCCTTTCTGGGCACAGATCTCAGTTTCAAAGGGCGACTGTCATTCATGGCCTCCTAAAATCCCAACACAACTCATGGCAATAATTCTCTGAGGTCAGTTCCAGAACTCCGTCTCTAAGGGAAATCACACCAGAGTTCAAGACCAGGTGGAGCCAGTCATCTTTTTCAACCACCACACAAACTTCCAAAATTAAAACCCAAACACTCCCACAAGGCCCTCATCTTCTTCCACATAGATACTCATTATTAACTCTGGCTGGAGGTTTCCATGAGGGATGCAGAACAAGATAGTGTCCAAAGTTAGCTCCCTTGCCCCTCATTTGCCTAAAGTCGGGGTGGCCTGAACACCTTCCTGTGAACCTGGAGTGATCAAATAGTGTGCCGTCAATACTGCTCTGCTTCTCCAATTTGAGGACGACTGACTGTGGGGTTTAGAATCTTTATGTGAATTGGAAGCATGAGAAAATGCAAGCACCTTTGGGCTTGCCTCTCCTTGGCTTTGAAGAATGCATTTGACCCAAAGAATCCCTCTTCTCACTTGATGGAGGTCAGGAACCTTACAGAGGAAGGCAAGAGACTTCATCCGCAATGACTGATCTTTTGATCATTTTGGTTTTGGATGAACACATGGGATCCATCAGGTGCTGAGAATCTAACCACAGCCTCACACAGGGCCAAGAGGCTGTTTCAGACAAATCCATTTCCAAAGCAATTAAGCAAAGAGCTACAGGTGATGTCCATTCATTTCCATTTGAAAACTTTTTTCTTCAGGCTTCACAAAGAATTGGCCTGTGGTAAATACCTTCCTGATATTCAGGGCAACAGAACAATAGGTAAGCAAAAAGCCCAAATCAGGGTTTCTCCACTGAGACTTTCCTGGTCACACTAGCTACCCACTGCATGGCCATATAACAGAGCTTTTAGGTGGTAAATATCTTGGACACAAAACCATGAAGCTATTCTGCAGAGTGTCCAGAATTCAGAAAGAAAACAGAAACTTATGAAGATATCAGGTGTTGCCCTTTGATAACAAAAGCCACAGTCCATTTATAAATTGGGCAAGATGAATGCTGGGAAGCTTTCTACTAGACAGGACACATCCTTTGATGCATTCTTATTTCTAATGTCTACAACCACGGACACAGTGGGATACACAGACATAGAAGCACTCGCATTGCAAAACGACTAACTAGAAACAGTCCACGCCAATCCAAACAAACAGTCTTTCCTACCTATTCACAGAACATGAGACAAGACCATGAACATACACCCACACCCACAAAGGCACCACCTTTGCTCCAAGTAGTTCTGTGATTACCCAGAGTGTCCTCTGAATGGTGGGCCATACTATATTCCCCCCAAATGGCCTGTCCTGTCTCAAATCTGGTCTCCTTGGCCAATTCTGTGAAGTTGTCATTAGCCATGGGTGAGCCACTACCTGCTTTCTCAGGAAAGGCCCCTCTTCAGAGCTTTTCTGGCATTTGAACATCCTCACATCTGTAGGCACTAAGAAAGACTGACTCTGTCCTTGGTAAATTGAAGCAAGTGAGACCACTGAGCCTGGGACTGCGACTGGCTCTGGGTGCCATTCTTCCTGGATCCCAAGTTCAGAGAGTTCCATCACAAAGGAAGTGAGGTGAGGTCACTTCCTTCAGAAACTGAATGAGGTCACTGCTTTGGCAACAACTTTGTCCAAATAGTTACTTCTAAGGGCCCATGAGATGGAGGCTGTTCCTACTTCCTGTAACACTTTCAAAAGTTAGAATGGTATATCAACCATAGGCACCTGGGAACACCTCTTCACACAGGCCTGGTTTGGTCTATCTTCTCTACATTAAGTTGATAGAGGCTGATACAGACACATCCCTTCATCCTCACCAGGTTGTTTGCCATGGAAGATGACTTTTGCTCTCTCGGGAACTTCACAGCTGCCTACATCTTCTCCAGGGATTATTTCTACATGGACCTTTGATGTTCTCAGCAGGTGGAAGATTCCCTACATTCCGGTATTTAAAGAGAAACTCTGTCCCTCCTCTTCTGTAAAGTTAGATTGAGGTAACAGTGTATATTTAGGGTTAATAACATGTTCGATTTGGGTTAGGAATCTCTCTGCCGAATGAATAATGGTATTGGGAACCTGTGATATTTACAAGAATATATAGGTGAAATATAAGTATGAAAACAGAAATGTAGGTAAGATATGAAGCCAGAAGGGCATTGGGCCCTTGAGTGGGATACTTAGGTTTGAATTATGTTCTGCACATGTGTCTCAGATGAATTGATATAAAATGGCATAGGACCTTTTACCTTGAATGACTGATTGTTGAAGAGAACATCGAGTTAAAAAGTGATAGTCAGTAGGATTAGTAAGATAGTCAGTAGGTTTATAAAGAAGAGTGAGTATAGGATTTGGACCAAAAGTTCTTTAGCAATAGAGTTTCGGGTAGAGAGTGAATGTAAATGTCACCATATGTGAAGTATGAGTCACAATGATGAACTAGGGAAAATATGTAGGAAAGCAGATATCAATAGAGATATTAGGAAATCAGGCAAAGTGTAAAGTGAGTGATAGAATTAGACATTTCCAACAGGCTTGAGGTTGAATATATAATCTTAGGAAGAAACAAATATGTAGTCATCAATAGGATTGACATTTGAGAGCATTAGGTAACCAGGACATGGTTGTTTTTGGTAATCCATGCTCACTTTCCATTTAGGCTTTGATACAATCATGAGTTTGACCTTTGCTTTTTGTGTCCAGAATATTACTGTGATAAAATGTATATATAGATAAGGTGACATCAGTATTTCTTCCACCATTTCTGGGAGCAATATTTTGAAGAGGTACAAATTAGTAATGGGGGGACAAATAGGTGTACACTGTGTTTATGAATATAGAGATAATGCATTAATAGACCATACAGTAAATAAATAACATAACTGGTTCCAACTTTAAATAATGGATTGAATTGAAATGTGAAAATATACAGGGAATTTTATATTGATATGCATACATTCATTCCAACCAGTTTTACATCTAATGGTAATATTAATGTTATAGTTTATCATGAAGAGTGTGTGAGTTTAGCTTCAAAATTGATTATGGAAATCGAAAATAATGTGTTTGGAAAGAAGTCTCATGAAAAGACCAGTCAAGTAACATGGAAGAATTCATGTGTTCTGAAGCAGGAAGTGAAACAAATTCTTATTAATTTGCTAACTTGTGGATGAAATATATGTCCTATGATGTGCAAAAACTGAAGAAATACTAATGTACCAGTGTTGAATTAAAATAAAGGTCAAAATAGACATTAAGTCCCATAGGAATCTACTTGCATTGATGTTAAACTGGGTCTGTTACTGTAGAAATATTAGGATTTGTAAGCACCATTGATTGAAGTTAGTTCTCATACTGGGAAACAAATATGTATTTCAGGTAGATGAATATTTCTGAGAATAATCTTGTGAAAAGTTGATTATAAATCCACATACATGAACATGAATGAATTGATGGAGTGTATATAAGAGACATATATTTCATATTTTATAAAATCTGGAGAGTGTGTGTGTGTGTGTGTGTATATATATATATATATATATATATATATATATATATATATATATATATATATACAGAAAAACACAAAAATACATTAAAAAGTATCAATATATATGCCAAACATAATTTATCAGTAATATATATCATCCACAGATGAAAATATATTTATTTTACTGAACATGGATTTATGTATAAATTGTTCTACTGGGAAGCTCACCCATAGTTTTAATTTTCAGTTCCACCAGCGTTTACGAGATCTCTTCTCACAACTTGTTTCTGCCCAGTCAGCCAACTCAAAAAAATGTACGTGTGAGACCATGTAGGATTCTATATTTGCATATAAAAATACATGTGCTGAGTAGGCTACATAGAAAGGAAGACAGGAATTTACATATGTGTTAACATTAAAAACACATGGAGGACTATTTCAATAAAAAATTGAGTAGATTTAGAATACCTACCCTCTATCATGCAAAAAGGAAGTCCAACAATACACCATGCCTGCTGTAAACTGCTTGTATTTTTATTCTGTTTGGGTATTTTTCTCCATCATATTAGGATTAGTAGTCAGAGTCTAGTAGGGTATGAGTTAGTGTCAAGAATTCAGTATTTCAAATGGAAAATTGTAAAATGAATCAATGTGTATGCAAATGTGTGCTACACAAAAATTCTCCCACTCTCATTCAGAACAATGCCTTGACATTACCTTCACCCCAAGTAAGACACATTTAGAGGAGAAGAGTTAGACAATCTTTGAATACATATCTGAAATGAAAAATGTTCAGGAGTTCACAACCTTGGAGTTGGTAGAGGAGTTTCCAAAAGTAAGGGACAGTGTAAAATCTCCACAAACATGGAGATTTACCAGCCTAAAGACTTCTGGAGAAACTGCCTCTAGGTTGGGCACTTGAAATATATGTTGTTGTCAGGAGCTTTAGCTTCCTTTCTAGTGAGACAATCAAAGCTTGGTCTGCACATCTGTGACCTGGAGGACATGGTTTATAATTCTCCAATGAACATGAAGCAGCAGTGTTGATTTCTCTCTTTGTAGGTAAACTTTGGCCACTGGGTCTAAGTGTCTCCCCATGTAGACTGCTAAGCCATTATGTCATCCTCCACTTTTCAAAACGTTTCTTGATACTGCACTCGGAGTTTGGTATTTGCTTCATGAAATACAAGGAGTTCAACTGGGACAAAGGGCTGGAGGAAGTTCTTTCACGTCTGGTGGGTCAGGGTCTGCAGGAGAATGCACCAACAGGGCTTGTATACCACATAGGTTGCTCCCTTGACCATAGAAACCTGATTTTGAACATTGCCCTGAAACCTCTCTATATAACCAGATGTCTTTACATACAGGATCTGCTGGCTGCACCATGTCAGTCTCAAGCCATTTGGAAGCCAATGGCAGATCCACATGACCCCACCACAGATGTTTTATCACACACTTGCTCACCACCGCTCTGGGCCCATTACTCAACAGGCTTCAAATGACTGGCATCTCTTTTCTACACCATTTTCATGAAAACCAGTCAATCAACACACTGTCTGGTACACTCATGATCAGCAACTGGACATCCAAATGTTCTCCAGTGCCACCTGGTCAAGGAAATTTCAAAAATTTCATGGTATTTATCTAGCCAATTTTCAAGGATGAAGTTGGAGACACTGTGGGTTTCAATTCATTCAGAAATTATTTAATGGTGAGGAAGCTCATTTCAATGAAAGCTCTGGAGAACTCTCACAGGCAAGGCTTCCCAAAGAGTGGCCAAAAGGTCACATGAAGCCAGGCCCATTGAGGTCTACAATTGAGGTCCATGTGTGTTTTGACTATCAAATATGTCTGACAAGTTTTTCAGAATAAAATTGTGTGATATCCTCCTGAGATTCCCAGTGCTCTGTGGAAAGCGACACTGGGCCTAGATCTCAGTTTCCAAGGGTGACTCTCATGCGTGGCCTCCTAAATCCCAACACAATTCATGGCAATATTTCTCTGAGGTAAGTTCCAGAACTCAGTCTCTAAGGGGAATGACACCATAGTTCAAGCCCAGTTGGATCCAGTCATCTCTTCCAACCGCCACACGAATGACCACAATTAAAACCAAAACACTCCCACATGGCCCTCATCTTGTTAAATATAGACACTCATCATAAACTCTGGCTGGAGGTTTCCATGCGGGACGCATCCCAAGACAGTGTCCAAAATATTCTCCCTTGCCCCTCATTTGCCTAAAGTCAGGGTGGCCTGGACACCCTTCCTGTGAACCAGAAGTGATCAAATAGGCCTGCCGTTAATACTGCTCTGCTTCTCCAATTTGAGCCCTATTGACTCTCAGGTATAGATTTTTTTATGTGATTTGGAGTCACGAGAAAACACAAGCACCTCTGCAGGACTTTGAAAAACTCATTTGACCAAAAGGATCCCTGTCTCACTTGATAGAGGTCAAGTACCTAACAGAGGAAGGCAAGAGACTCATCCACAATTACTGAATTTTTGCCAATATGGTTTTGATTGCACACATGGTATCTATCTTTAGATCCATCATGTGCTGAAAATTTAAGCCACAACCTCATACAGGGCTAGGAGGCTGATTCAAACACATCCCTTTCCAAAGCAAAGAACCACAAGTTATTCCCATTTATTTCCATTTTAAAACTGTTTTATTCAGGCTTCACAAAGGGGTGGCCTGAGGCAAAGACCTTCCTGACATTCAGGGCAACAGAACAATAGGTAAGCAAATGAACCAAAATATGGTTTCTTCACTGAGCGTTTACTGGTCACAATGATGTCTGAGTTTTCTAAGATGTTCCCATTTCCTATAGCTATCAAGTACATGGCCATGTCACAGAGCTTGGGGGTGGTATGTATCTTGGACACAAAACTATGAGGCTATTCTGGAGAGTGTCCAGAATTCAGGAAGAAAACAGGAACTTAGGAAGTTAGTAGGTGTTGCCCATCCATAAGGAAAGCCACAGTCCATTCATCAACTAGGCCTGATGAATGCTGGAAAGTTTTCCACTAGACAGGACACATACATTGATACATTCTCTTTTCGAATGTCTACAACCATGGACAGAGTGGGATACACAGACATAGAAGCACTCGCCTAGTCAAACGACTTTCTAGAAACAGTCCACTCCAATCAAAACAACAGCCTTTCCTACCTATTCTCAGAACATGAGACAAAACCACAAACTCACACCCACACCCACAAAGGCACCTCCTTAACTCAAGTTTGTCTGTGACTATCCAGAGTGTCCTCTGAATAGTGGGCCATACTATGTTCCCCTAAAATGGCCTGTACTGTCTCAGATCTGGTCTCCTTGGCCAACTCTGTGAAGTTGTCAACAGCCAGCGGTGAACCACTACCTGCTTTCTCAGTAAAGGCCCCTCTTCAGAGCTCTTCAGGCATTTGGCAATCCTCATATCAGTAGGTACCAAGGAAGACTGACTCTGTCCTTGGTAAATCCAAACAAGTGAGACCACTGGGATTGGGACTTGGACTGGCTCTCGGTGCCTGGCTTCCTGGATCCCAAATTCATAGATTTCCATCACCAGGAAAGTGAGGTGAGGTCACTTCCTTCAGGAACTGAATGAGGTCACTGCCTTGGCAACCACTTTGTCCTACCAGATTCATCCAAGGTTCCCATGAGATGGAGGCTGCCACTACTTCCTGTGACACTTTCACAAGTTAGAATGGTATATCAACCATAGGCACCTGGGAACAGCTCTCCACACAGGCATGGTTTGATCAATCTTCTCTACATTAAGAAAGGAGAGGCTGATTCAGACACATCCCTTAATACTGACCAGGTTGTTTGTCATGGAAGATGACTTTTGCTCTATTAGGTCCTTCATAGCTGCCTGCAACTTCTCCAGGGTATCATTTCTGCTTGTACCTTTGATGTTCTCAGCAGGTGGAAGAGCCCCTACATTACTGTATTGTAAGACAAACTCTCTCCCGGCTCTTCTGTACAGTTAGTTTGAGGGTACAGTGTATGGTTAGAGTAATAACAGGTTTGATTTAGGTTAGAAATCATACTGAGGAATGAACAATGGTATTGGGAACTCGCGATATTTACGAGAATATATAGGTGAAATATAAGTATGAAAACAGAAATCTAGATAAGATTTGAATCCAAGAGGGGCATTGGGCTGTTGATTGGGATACTTAGCTTTGAATTATATTCTGCACAGATGTCTCAGATAAATTGATATACAATGGCATAGGACCTTGTACCTTGGATGATTGATTGTCAAAGAGAATTTCCAGTCAAAAAGGGATAGTCGGTAGGATTAGGAAGATAGTTGGTAGGTATAGAAAAAAGAGTGAGTATAGGATTTCGAACAAATTTCTGTAGCAATAGGGTTTCGGATAGAGAGTGAATGTAAATTTCAGCACATGTAAAGAGTCAGTCACAATGATGAACTCAGGAAAATATGTATGAAAGCAGATATCAATGGAGACATTAGGAAATCAGGAAAAGCATAAAGTGAGGGTTAGTATTAGTCATTTTCAACAGGGTTGAGGTTGAATATGTAATCTTAGAAAGCAACAAATATGTAGTCACCAATAGGATTGATTTGCGAGCATTAAGCAACCTGGACATGGATGTTTTTAGAAATCCATGCTCACTTTCCATTTAGGATTTGGTGAAAGGTTAATAAGATAGGTACTTGTCACTTCCTGTTTTTCTGTATGCTTAACAAAACACTGTTGAAACCTTGAGGACTGTTTGCTAATTTTTTTCCCAGAATGTGCTGTCCCCGACTGCCAAACAGAGAATGTACACCCTCACCTGTTTGCACGCAAACCGCCCACTCGCCCTGACCCATCAATAAGCTTCCCTCCCTGCCCTCTTCAAGCAAAGTATATAAGCTCTGCTTAAGCTGTTCTCATTGCTCTCTGCTCTATTCAAGTGAGCACTGAGCCCCAGATTGCTAGACTCCCAATAAACCCAGGGTAACTTTTGATGTGGAGGGGACCCCAGTAAACTTTGAAGTGGATACAGGGGCAGTATACTTAGTCCTTAAGGCCCCACTGGGCCCTCTATCACATAAAAGCTCTCTAGTTCAAAGTGCTAACACCAGTAAATATGGGAATTAGACAACTAAGAAAACCATGGACATGAGGAAAGGAAAAATCCATCACTCCTTCCTAATAATCCCAGAATGCCTGGCCCCATTGATGGGCAGAGATCTGCTCACCAAGCTCGGGGCCAAAATGACTTTTAACCATGAAGGCTCCAAAATGATATTTCTAAATCCTTTAGTATAAACTCCTATATTCACGGCTTTAAATATGTCAGTAGAAGATGAACAGCAACTCTCCACACCCCCCAAGACTGATCAAACAGGCAAGCTACCCCAGAAATGGATAACAGATTACCCAGATGCCTGGAAAAAAACTGCTGGGTTAGGACTAGCCATGAAACAACCTCCAAAAACAGTGGAGTTCAAAACCTCAGCCTCCCCAATCAATGTCAAAAAATATCCTCTGAGCAAAAAAGCTAAAGATGGGATAAGGCCCCATATTCAGAAATATCTGGCCTTAGGGTCCTAAGGCCTTGTCAATCATCCTAAAACACTCCCCCGCTACCAGTATAAAAAGCCAGGAGCCGGGGACTATCCCCCATTAAAGACATAAGAGAGACCTACAACAGAGTGTAGGACATTCACCCCAGTGTACCTAATCCATACAATCTGCTTATCACTCTGAACCCTGAGAGGAAATGGTATACTGTTCTGGACTTAAAAGATGCTTTCTTTTGCTTGCCTCTGCATAAATATAGTCAGTTGCTGTTTGCTTGCTAGTGGGTAGACCCAGAAACTGGAACGTGTGGTCAACTAACTTGGACTAGACTCCCCAAAATGGTTGAAAAACTCCCCCACTCTCTTTGATGAAGCCCTCCAAAGAGATCTCAACAGCTTCAGAACTACGCACCCCGAAGTCACCCAGCTTCAATATGTGGATGACCTGCTACTGGTACCCAACACCAAGGATATCTGTGAATCTGGGACCCAAGCAGTATTATGTGAGCTTCCTCAACTCGGGTATAGAGCTTCTTCCTAAAAGGCCCAAATTTGCCATCAAGAAGTAATCTTCCTGGGCTATTCCTTTAGGGGCAGTAAACGATGGCTCACTGAGCCCAGAAATCAAACGGTTGTGCAGAAACCACCCCCATCTAACAGCAGACAACACAGAGAGTTTCTTGGGACTGCTGGGTTTTGCAGGTTAAGGATTCCTGTGTTTGGGTCCTTAACTTCTCATTTACACCCGCTGTTAAAGGGAGATGCCCAATTCTAATGGACCCCTGAGATCCAGCAAGCTTTTGATAACATCTAAGGACACTGACACTGTACTCCTCAACTTCACTGAGCAAAGCCTGAAATTTCAGAAAGCCCTACACTACGTTAAAAATGTACATCAGTTCACTCACCTTGGTTCAAAGAAATTGCAGGCATTCCTGAAGGATCAAGAACAGAGTTTTCCACTAACCGACTCACAGTGAAAGGAAATAACTAAACAGGTAAAAAAAAGCCTGTCGGGTCTGTCAATAGGTTAATGCTTACACTTCCAAGCTTCCTGCAGGAAAGCACCTACGAGGAACCAGACCAGGACAATTCTGGGAAGTGGACTTTACTGAAATTAAGCAAGCATGGTATGGACTTAAATATCTCCTACTCTTTGTAGATATATTTCAAGATGGATTGAAGCCTCCCCCCACAAAAAAAAAAGGCGCAAATGGTGGTCAAGAAGATCCTGAAAGATATTTTTCCAAGGTACGGCCTGCCTAAGGTAATAGGGTCTGATAATGGACCAGCGTTCATGGCCCAGGTAACTCAGGGGTTAGCCAGGACCCTGGGGATTAATTGGAAGTTACATTGTGCTTATAGACCCCAGAGTTCAGGACAGGTAAAAAAATTAAATAGAACCATTAAAGAGACCTAAACGAAATTAAGCTTAAAGAGTAGCATAAAAGATTGGACTATGCTCCTGCCTTATGCACTATTTCATGCAAGAAATACTCCCTCTGTTTCTTTGTGTAACCTCACCCCCTATGAAATTCTCTATGGGGCCCCATCTCCAGTAAGGGACCTAACCCTAACTCAAAGATCTAACGATCCCTTCCACACCACCTTGCTTGACAGACTTAAAGTTCTGGAAGGAACTCAGCAATACCTGTGGAAACAGCTGGCCACTGCCTACCAACCTGCTGAAGAGGGTACTCCACATCTATATCAAGTAAGAGACTTTGTCTACATAAGACAACATCAGGTGTCATCCCTGGAACCCGGCTGGACAGGACCATACCAGGTGCTACTTATAACACCTACAGTGCTAAAGTTAGACGGAATCACTTCCTGGTTCCTAATTCTCATCTCAAGCCTGTGCCCTGTCCAGAATCTGGCTGAAAAATGGAAAAGACTGGTAACATTTTCAAATTATATATTCGCCATGTGAATAAGACTATAGACTCTACAATTGGTCACCAGTAGTCCTAACCCTCATCAACCCGTTCAGCAGTGATGGCTGATCACAAATCCTACTAGACAAAAAGTATGGTCTATCGCACATACAGCCCACTTAGGGACCTGGTGGCCATCTCTCCACCAAGAAATTTGTCAGCTGGCTATACGTCTTTCCTATTGGGAAATCCCTGATGAAGAGGATCCCCAAAAATTCCATTAAATACTTTCCATGCAATAGATAGTGGAAACAAACATTATGGATGTAGGGACACGCGAGCCAGATGCAGGTTGGCTAGCCTAGATTACTTTATTTGCCTGGCGGACTACCAAAGCCAAAAACAGCCACGACTGTGTGAGGGAATAGCCAACTTCTTCTGTAAATAATGGGGATGTGAGGATACAGGGGCTACCTGGTGGAAGCAAAACTCCTCATCAAATTCAGTACACAGCATTGGCCATATTACCAGTTAGATAACAAAAACCGATGGCCACCAGAGGGGTCTCTAGATCCTCAAATTTTGCGTGACCTTTTCAACTTCGACAAGTGCTCAAAAGTGTGGAAGGAAATTCCCCTACGTGTAGGCCTTTTCCCTCCTATGCTCAAATCCTGAACTATGCTTCTCCAATAGATACTCACCCGCAGCCTTCTGCCCCAGACTCTCTGCTGTCACTCCCACATCAGCAACCTGATTTCTCAGCTCCAGTTACTAGATCAAAAACCCAAATTTCCGTCGGTTCTCAGACCATTGCCCCTTGCTGAGCTTGCAGGTACTGAGGTACCCTTCCACCCTCTCACTCCTCTCTCCTCCTGTCAGTGCCCACACCGGGTCCCACCAGGTCCTCTTACCAGCTAACCCAAAGCTCAAACCAGCTAAGGAGTGCCCTCAGACACCTATCAAAGATGTAATTAAAATGGCCTTTAAAGTTGCTTTGTCATCACTGAAAACAGGTTACTAAGAATTTAAAGTCCCTCACAGGCTTTTTGGGATACTCACTCCCGTCTTCCCCTCTGCTCTAACTGTTCTACTGCTCAAGTTTTGTTGCCAGGAAAATCCCAAACCCCTTTCCCATAATTCTTTTATATCTCTTTTTCCTCATCCTCAGATCCACGGAGCTGCTCTCATCCCCTGCCTTCCCTGTCTTCCCCTCTGCACCAGGCCCACAGAAAAGTCTTAAATGACCTTCTCCAGAAGTCTTCACCATGGCTGACTTTAAGCCTTTCAGCAACACAGTTCCTATAAAAGAGTTCAATGTAGATAAACTTCCTCTATTCGTGTTGCTCTGTTCTACTTGGCCACTGGCTGGAAAAATCAGCACTCCTAAGCTAGACACCCCCTTAGTAGTTTTTAACAAAATATATGAAGAAGGCCTCTGGCCTAGAGCTGGGGCTTCATAGAGATGGCTACATTTCTAAGATATAGAAGTTACCAACTGGGCTCCATGGTAACAGCTGGCAGGGAGGAAAAGAAAAAAAAAAAGAAAAAAGCTCTCCCCCTCCCAGGTGTCCTTAAGAAGTTAACTTTCCCAGAACAGAGGAAAAAAAACAGAAACAAAAACTGCTTTTTGTGAACTTCTGCAGACTGTGAACTTCTGAGCCCCTTCCCTTACATGCTGGGTACAAAATTCAGAAACAACCTAAACTTTGGGTTCAGGGATTAATTGATTACAACAGAAGCAATGCCCTCTAAATCCGGATGCAACCAAATAAGACTGTTTCCCTGTCTTCTGTGCTATCTTAGGTACCTTGCCTTGTCCATCTCTACAGCAGTACAATTCTATACACTTAAACATTGTTTATGTTTTCATAAAATGGTCAACAGATGTGATTAATTATGTAATGGTGCAGATGTTTTCCAGAGTGCTCTATCATGACGCAGGTACATTTAAATATCAAATAGGGGGGCAAACAACCCGGATCTGCCAGGAACCTGTATCCCTCACTTTACTCATCCTATTATGAATAGGAGTTGCTGCAGGGGTGGGCACAGGAACCACTGCCCTGGTCCATGGGACACAACAAATGACCCAATTAGAAGCAGTAATAGACCAAAACTTAAAGATATTAAAAACCTCCTTCACAGCTTTACACGAATCTTTAACCTCTCTCTCTGAAGTTATTTTACAGAACAGTCGAGGGTTGGACCTCCTCTTCATGAGAGAAGGGGCCTTCGTCCTGCATTGAGGGAAGAATGTTGTTTTTATGCCGACCATACTGGAGTTGTAAAAGAATCTATGATTAAATTAAGAAGATGCCTTGAAGAGCATCAACAAGAGAGAGAGGCCCAAAAACGGTGGTTTTAGTCTTGGTTCACAAAGCCCCCTCATTAACTACGTTTTCATCAGCCCTGGCCGGTCCATTAATAATCCTCATATTATTGGTAATTGTAGGACCCTGTTTGATCAACCGTGTAGTTTCCTTTCTCCATGCTCAAATTGGACAAGTTAAACTTATGGTAATCAGAAAACAATATACCACACTAGTAAACATAAAATGTGACACCCCCAATGATCATTTTTATGATTAAAAGTAACCAAAAGAAGAAGTGGGGAATGAAAGGTTAATAAAATAGGTACTTGTCACTTCCAGTTTTTCGGTATGCTTAACAAAACACTGTTGATGTCTTGAGAACTGTTTGCTAATCTAGTTCCCTGAAAGTGCTGTACCCAACTGCAAAACTGCAGAATGTACTTCCTCACCCATTTGGACGCAAACCGCCCACTCGCCCTGACCCATCAATAAACTTTCCTATCTGCCCTCTCCAAGGAAAGTA
Source organism: Callospermophilus lateralis (assembly GCF_048772815.1). Lineage (NCBI taxonomy): Eukaryota > Metazoa > Chordata > Mammalia > Rodentia > Sciuridae > Callospermophilus > Callospermophilus lateralis. The sequence goes on along the minus strand of NW_027513259.1, from coordinate 52,098 downwards.
TATAAGCTCTGCTTAAGCTGTTTTCAGGGCTCTGTGCTCTATTCAAGGAAGCTCTGACCCCAGCATGCTGGACCCCCATAAATCCTTGGCTGTTGCATAAGACAGTCTCTGGTAGTCTCTTCCTCCGACACTCGCCTGACCTTTACATTGGTAAAATAATAAGTGTCATCTTTGCTTTTTGTGTCCAGAATATTACTGTGATAAAATGTATAGGTAGATAAGGTGACGTGAGTATTTCTTCCACCATTTCTGGGAGCAATATTTTGAAGATGTATAAATTAGTATTGGGGTACAAATAGGTATATCCTGTGACTCTGAATATAGAGATAATGCATGAATAGACCATAATGTGAATAAATAATATAATGGGTTCCAAATTTAAATAATGGATTCCATTGATATCTGAAAATATACAGGAAATCTTATATTGATATACATACATTCATTTCAACCACTAATACATCTAATGGTAATATTAGGATTATGGTTTATTATGAAGAGTGTGTGAGTTTTGCTTCAAAAGTGATCATGGAAATTAAAAATAATGTGTTTGGAAAGAAGTCTCATGAAAAGCCCAGTCAAGAAACCTAGAGGAATTTATGTGTTCTGAAGCAGGAAGTGATGAAAGTGAAACAACTGCCTATAAGTTTGCTAACTTGTGGATGGAATATATATCCTATCATGTGCATAAATTGAAGAAATAGTATTGTACCAGTGCTGAATAAAAATGACCTTCAAAATACACATCATGTCCCACTGGAATCTACTTGCATTGATGTTAAACTGGGTCAGTTACTGTAGAAATAATAGTATTTGTATGCAAAATAAACTGAAGTTAGTTTTAAGTACTGGAAACAAATATGTATTTCAGGTGGATGAATATTTCTGTGAAAAATCTTGTGAAAAGTTGATTATAAATCCATATACATGAACATGAATGAATTTAGAGAGTGTATATAAGACACATATATTTCTGGAGAGTATATATATATATATATATATATATATATATATATATATACACACACACACACACACACACACACACACAAAATACACACACACACACACAGACATTAAATTAGCAATATATATGCCAATCGAAATTTATCATGATATATATATCATCCACAGATGCAAAAATATTTCTTTAATTGAACATGGATTTATGTATAATGTTGTTCAACTAGGAAGCTCACCTATAGGTTGAATTTTCAGTTCCAACAGCGTTTAAGAGGAGTGATCACTTCTCACAAATTGTATTTGCCAAATCAGCCACCTCACAAAAATGTACATGTGATACCAGGTATGATTCTATATGTGCATTTAAAAGTACATGTGCTAAATAGGATACAGAGAAAGGGAGCCAGGAATTCACATATTTGTTAACCTTAAAAACACATGGAGAACTATTTAAATTAAATATTGACTAGATTTATAACACCTACCATTAATCATGCAAAATACAACTACAACTATACACTATGATTTCTCCTAACTGCTTGTATTCCTATTCTGTTTGTGTTATTTTTCTCCATCATATTAGGAGTAGTAGTCAGAGTCTAGTAGGGTATGGGTTCATGTCAGAGATTCAGTATTTTGAATGGAAAATTGTAAAATGAATGCAATGTGTATGTAAATATGTGCTACAAAAAAATGTTCACACTCTCATCCAGAACATTGCCTTGACATTGCCTTTGTTCCGAGTAAGACACAATTAGAGGAGAAAAGTTAGAAAATCTGTGAATATATATCAGGAATGAAAAATGCTCAGGAGTTCACAACCTCCGAGGTGGTAGAGGAGTTTTCAAAAGTAAGGGACAGGGTAAACATTTCTCAAACATGGAGCTCTGCTGGTGTAAAGACTTCTTGAGAAACTTCCTCTGAGGTTGGGCACTTAAAAATATATGTTGTTGTTAGGAGCTTTAGCTTCCTTTGTTGGGAGACCATCAAATCTGGGTGTGCAACAATGTGACCTGGAGGATATTGTTTCTAATTTTCCAATGAACATGAGGCAGCCATGCTGAATACTCTCTTTGTAGTTTAACTATTGTCACTGGGTTGTAAGTGTCTCCACGTGTGGACTGTGAAGCCATTTGGTCATTCTCCAATTTTCGTGGTGTTTCTCACAGGTACACTGGGAGTTTGGTATTTGCTTCATGAAATACAAGGAGCTAAACTGGGACACAGTGCTGGAGAGAGTTCTGTCCCGTGTGGAGGGTCACGGTCTGCATGAGAATGCACCAACCAGGATTCAATTCCACATAAGTTGCCCCCATTTCCATAGCAACCTGATTCTGAACATTGCCCTGAAACCTCTCTATATAAAAAACACCTTTGCATAGAAGGGTCTGCTGGCTGTACCATGTCAGTCACAAGCCTTTGGGAAGCCAATGGCAGATCCACATGTCACCACCACACATGTTTTATCACACACCTTCACACCACTGCTCTATGCCCACTAATGAGCAGGATCCAACTTACTGGCATCACTGTTCTACACAAATTTCATGAAACCCAGTAAATCAAGGCACTGTCTGGTACACTCATCATCAGCAACAGGACATCCAAAAGTTCTCCAGTGCCACCTGGTCATGGGAATTTTAAAAATTTCATGGTATTTATCAAGCCATTTGTCAAGGATGAAGTTGGAGGCTCTGGGGGTTTCAATTCATTCAGGAACCATTAAATGTTGAGGAAGCTCATTTCAATGAAAGCTCTAGAGAACACTCACAGGCAAGGCTTCCCAAAGAGTAGCCAAAAGGTCACATGAAGCCAGGCCCATTGAGGTCTACAATGTGAGGTCCATGCGTGTTTTGACTCAACTGTGGCTGCAAAGTCTTTCAGAATAAAATCATGTGATATCCTGGCTGAGATTCCCAGTGCTCTGTGGAAAGCCACTCTGGGCCTAGATCTCAGGTTCCAAGGGCAACTCTCATGCATGGCCTAGTAAAATTCAAACACAATTGATGACAATGCTTCTCTGAGGTCAGTTCCAGAACTCAGACTCTAAGGGGAATCACACCAGAGTTAAAGCCCAGGTAAACCCAGGCATCTCTTCCAACTGCCACACAACTTACCTCAATTCAAAACAAAATTCTCCCACATGGCCCTTATCTTCTTCCATGTAGACCCTCATCATAACCTCTGGATGGAATTTTCCATGAGGGGCACAGACCAAGACAATGTCCAAAATAACCTACCTTTCCCCCGATTTGCCTAAAATCAGTGTGACCTGGAAACCCTGACTGTGAACGAGGAGTGATCAAATAGGTCTGCCATTAATACTGCTTGGCTTCTCCAATTTGAGGCCTACTGACTGTGGGGTTTAGATTCTTTATGTGAATTGGAGTAATGAGAACACCCAAGCACGTATGGGCTAGCCTCTGCAGGGCTTTGAATAACTCACTTGACCCAAAGGATCCCTATTCTCACTTGATAGATGTCAGGAACCTTTGAAAGGAAGGCAAGAGTCTTCATCCACAATGACAGCTCTTTTGGCTATTTTGGTTCTGTATGCATCCATGGGATCTTTCTTTAGATCCATCAGGTGCTGAGAATCTAAGCCACAGCCTCACACAGGGCCAAGAGGCTGATTCAGACACATCCCTTTCCAAAGCAATTAAGCAAAGAGCCCTAGGTGATGCCCATTCATTTCCATTTGAAAACTGTTTTCTTCAGGCTTCACAAATTGGTGGCCTGAGGCAAAGAACTTCGTGACATTCATAGCAACAGAATAATAGGTAAGCAAAAGGCCCAAAGCAGGGTTTCTCCACTGAGATTTAGTGGTCACACATATATCTGATTTTTCTGAGATGCTCACAATTCACTTGAGCTATCCAGTACATGGCCATGTCACAGAGCTTGGAGGTGATACATACCTTAGAGACAAAACCATGAGACTATTCTGGAGAGGGGCCAGAATTCTGGAAGAAAACTGTAACTTAGGAAGATTGCAGGTGTTACCCATTGATAAGGCAATCTGAACTCCATTCATAAATTGGGCAGGATGAATTCTGGGAAGCCTTCTACTAGACAGGACACATCCATTGATGCATTCTTTTTTTCTAATGAGTACAACCACGGACACAGTGAGGTAAACAGACATAGAAACACTCGCCTTGTCAAATGACTTACAATAAACAGTTCATTCCACAGCACATAAAGCGCCTTGACTACCTATTCTCAGAAAATGAGACAAAACCACAAACCAACACCCACAAAGGCAGCTCCTTCCCCCAAGAAAGTCTGTTACTATCCGGAGTGTCCTCTGACTGGTGGGCCATATTATTTTCCCCCTAAATGGCCTGAAATATCTCAGATCTGGTCTCCTTGGCCAACTCTGTGAAGGTGTCAGGACCCAGAGGTGAGCCACTACCTGCTTTCTCAGGAAAGGCCCCTCTTCAGAGCTTTACTGGCATTTTGCAATCCTCACATCAATACGTACCAAGAAAGACTTACTCTGTCCTTGGTAAATCCAAACAAGTGAGACCACTGGGACTGGGACTGGGACTGACTCTGGGTGCCTGGCTTCATGAATCTCAAGTTCTGAGATTTCCTTCACTAAGGAAGTGATGTGAGGTCACTTCCTTCAGGAACTGAATGAGGTCACTGCCTTGGCAACCACTTTGTCCAACCAGTGGCTTCCAAGTCTCACATGAAAAGGAGGCTGTCCCTAATTCCTGTGACACTTTCACAAGTTAGAATCTTATATCAACCATAGGCACCCGGGAACAGCTACCCACACAGGCCTGGTTTGGTCCATCTTCTCTACATTGAGAATAGAGAGGCTGATTCAGACAGAAACCTTCATCCTGACCAGGTTGTTTGCCATTGAACATGATTTTGCTCTCTCAGGTCCTTCATAGCTGCGTATATATTCTCCAGTGATCATTTCAGCATGGAACTTTGAGGGTCTCAGTAGGTGGAAGACCCCCTACATTTCTTTACTGTAAGACCAACTCTGTCCCTTCCCTCTGTAAATTTAGATTGAGGGAACAGTGTATGGTTAGGGTTAACAACATGTTTTATTTGTGTTAGGAATCATTCTGCTGGATGAATAATGGTATTGGGAACCTGAAATATTTATAAGAATATGTATTTGAAATATAAGTATGAAAAGAGAAATCTAGGTAAGATTTGAAGCCAGGAAGGGCATTGGGCCCTTGATTATGATATTTAGCTTTGAATTACATTCTGCAATGTGGTCGCAGGTAAATCTACATACAATGGAATAAAACCTAGTACCTCAGATGCCTGAATGTCGAAGAGAACATCCAGTCAAAAAGGGATAGTCAGTAGGATTAGGAAAATAGTAGGTTTAGGTTGAAGAGTGAGTCTTTGAGTTGGAAATATAGTTCTTTAGCAATAGGGTTTCATTTAGAGAGTGAATGAAAATATCAGCACATATGAAGAGTCAGTCACAATGATGAACTGGGGAAAATATGTAGGAAAGCAGATATAAAATAGAGACATTAGGAAATCAGGCAAAGTATAAAGTGAGTAACAGGATTAGACATTTTCAACAGGGTTGAGGTTGAATATATGATATTAGAAGAAACAAATATGTAGTCACCAATAGGATTGAAATTTGAGAGCATTAGGCGACCTGGACATGGATGGTTTTAGTAATATATATTCACGTTCAATTTAGGTTTTGGTACAATCATAAGTGTTACCTTTACATTTGTGTCCAGAATATTACTGTGATAAAAATGTATATGTAGATCAGGTGATATGAGTATTTCTTCCACCATTATGGGGAGCAATATTTTTACAACCTATAAATTAGTATTGGGGAAAAAAATAGGTGTACCCTGTTTTGATGAATATAGAGATGATGAATGAATAGACCAAACTGTGAATAAATAATATAACTGGACCCAACATTAGAAATTGGAATTGGAATAAATTGATATCTGAAAATATACAGGAAATCTTATATTGATATTGGCATACATACATTCATTACAACCAGTTGTACATCTAATGGTAATATTAGTGTTACGGTTGATCATGAAGAGTGTGTGAGTTTTGCTTCAAAATTGATTATGCAAATCGAAAATAATGTGTTTGCAAAGAAGTCTCATGAAAGACCAGTCAAGAAACATGGAGGAATACATGTGTTCTGAAGCAGGAAGTGAATGAAAGTGAATCAAAAGTTTTAAATTTTGAAATTTTGGATGAAACATTTATCCTATGATGTGCATAAACTGAAGAAATAGTACTGTACCAGTGTTGAATAAAAATGAATGTCAAAATACACATCATGTCCCATAGGAATCTACTTGCATTGATATTAACCTGGGTAAGTTACTGCAGAAATATTAGGATTTGTATGCACCTTTCATTGAAGTTAGTTTTCAGTACTAGTAAACAAATATGTGTTTCAGGGGGATGAATATTTCTGAGAATAATCTTGTAAAAATTTGATTATAAATCCACATACATGAATATGAATGTATTTAGGGAGTGTATAATAAGACACATATATTTTATATTTTGAAAAATCTGGAGATTGTATATATATATATATATATATATATATATATATATATATATACACACACACAAACACAAAACACACACAGACATTAAAGAGTAGCAGTATATATGCCAATCGAAATTCATGGTGAAATATATATCGTCCACTGATCCAAAAATATTAATTTTACTGAACATGGATTTATGAATAATGTTGTTCAACTAGGAAGATCACCCATAGGTTGAATTTTAAGATCCAACAGCATTTACGAGGAGTTATCTCTTCTCATAATTTTTATCTGCCACGTCAGCCTCCAAACAAGTATGTACATGTGATACCAGCTAGGATTCTATACGTGCATATAAAAATACATTTGCTGAATAGGCTACAGAGAAAGGGAGATAGAAATTCACATATTTGTTAACTTTAAAAACACATGGAGAACTATTTCAATTAAAAATTATCTAGATTTATAACACCTACCCTACATAATGCAAAAGGCAAGTCCAACTATACACCATGCCTTCTCTGTACTGCTTGTATTTCTATTCTGTTTGGGTTATTTTTCTCCATCATATTAGGATTAGTAGTCAGAGTCTAGTAGGGTATGGGTTCGTGTCAGGGATTCAGTATTTTTAATGGGAAATTGGAAAATGAATCCAATGTGTATGCAAATATGTGCTACACAAAAATCTTCCCACTCTCATCCACAACAATGCCTTGACATTACCTTCACCCCAGGTAAGACACAATTAGAGGAGAAGAGTTAGAAAATCTGTGAATACTTATCTGGAATGGAATATGCTCAGGAATTCACAACCTTGGAGGTGGTAGAGCAGTTTCCAAAAGTAAGGGACATGGTAAACACTCCACAAACATTGAGCTCTGCTGGCCTAAAGACTTCTTGAGAAACTGCCTCTGAAGCTGGGCACTTGAAATATATGTTGTATTAAGGAGTTTTAGCTTCTTTTGTAGTGAGACCATCAATGCTTGGTCTGCATCTATATGACCTGGAGAACATGGATTCTTATTTTCAAATGAACCTGAGGCAGCAGTGCTGAATTCTCTCTTTGTAGGTAAAGTGTGGCCACTGGAGGCTAAGTTTCACCCCGTGTGGACTGTGAAGCCATTTGGTCCTCCTCAAATTTTTGTGGTGGTTCTTGCTGCTGCACTGGGGCTTTTGGTTCTTGCTGCTGCACTGGGCTTTTTGAACAACAAGTTCAACTGGGACACAGTGCTAGAGGGAGTTCTGTCACGTGTGGTGGGTTAGGGTCTGCAGGAGAATGAAACAACCAGGCTTCTTTCTCACATAGCTTGCACCCTTGACCATATCAACCTGATTCTGATCATTACCTTGAAAGCTCTCCAAATAAAAAGATGCCTTTACAAATAAGGGTCTGCTGGCTGCACCATGTCAGTCACAAGCCATTTGGAAGCAAATGGGCTAATCACATGGACCCACCACAGATGTTTTATCACACACGTGGCTACCACTGCTCTAGGCCCACTACTCAGCAGGCTCCAACTTACTACCATCTCTGTTCTACATTATTTTTATAAATTCCAGTCAATCAAGGCACTCTCTGGTACACTCATGATCAGCAGCAGGACATCCAAAGATACTCCAGTGCCACCTGGTCATGGGAATTTCAAAAATTTCAAAGTATTTATCTAGCCATTTTTCAAGGATGTAGTTGGGAGGCACTGTGGCTTTCAAGAACCATTAAATGTTGAGGAAGCTCATTTCAGTGAAACTCTGGAGAACTTTCATAGGCAACGCTTCCCATAGAGTGGCCAAAAGGTTACATGAAGCCAGGCCTATTGAGGTCTACAATGTGAGTTCCATGTGTGTTTTGACTCTCAAGTATGGCTGCCAAGTCTTTAAGAATAAAATCATGGGATAATTTGGCTGAGATTCCCAGTGCTCTGTGGAAAGCCACCCTGGACCTTGATCTAAGTTTATAAGGGCGACTCTCATGCATGGCTTCCTAAAATCCCAACTCGATTCATGGCAATACTTCTCTGAGGTCACTTCCAGAACTCAGTCTCTAAGGGGATTCACACCAGAGTTCAAACCCAGGTGGACCCAGTCATCTCTTCCAACTGCCACACAAATGACCACAATTAAAACCAAAATAGTCCCACATGGCTCTCATCTTCTTCCATATAGACACTCATCATAACCTCTAGCTGGAGGTTTCTATGAGGAGCGCAGGACAAGACAGTGTCCAAAATACGCACTCTTGCTCATCATTTCCATAAAGTCAGAGTGGCCTGGACACCCCTTCTGTGAACCAGAAGTGATCAAAAAGGCCTACCATTAATACTGCTCAGCTTCTCCAATTTGAGGCCTACTGACTGTGGGGTTTAGATTCTTTATGTGCATTGGGGTCATGAGAAAACCCAAGCACCTATTGGCTAGCCTCCGCAGGGCTTTGAAGAAGTCATTTGACCCAAAGGATTCCTATTCTCACTTGATAGAGGTCAGGAACCTTACAGAGGAAGGCAAGAGATTTTATCCACAATGACTGCTCTTTTGGCCATTTTGGTTTTGGATGCACACATGGCATCTTTCTTTAGATCCATCAGGTGCTGAGAATGCAAGCCACAGCCTCACACACAGCCAACAGACTGGCTCAGACACATCCCTTTCAAAAGCAATTACTCAAAGAGAGACAGGTGATGCTCATTCATTTCCATTAGAAAACTGTTTTATTCAGGTTTCACAAAGTGGTGCCTTAGGCAAAGACCTTCCTGACATTCAGTGCTACAGAACAATAGGTAAGCAAAGGCCCAAAGCAGGGATTCTCCACTGAGACTTTCATGATCACACAGATATCTGAGTTTCCTGAGATTCTCGCCATTCCCTTCAGCTATCCAGTACACGGCCATGTCACAGAGCTTTGAGGTGCTACATATCTTGGTCACAAAACCATGAGTCTATTCTGGAGAGTGGCCAGAATTCAAGAAGAAAACAGAAACTTAGGAAGACAGCAGGTCTTGCCCATCAATAAGGCAAGCCTCCGTCCTTTCATAAATTGGGCAGGATGAATGTGGGGAAGCTTTCTCCTAGACAGGACACATCCATTGATGCATTTTCTTTTGTAATGTCTACAACCATGGACACAGTTGGATACACAGACATAGAAACACTTGCTTTGTCAAATGACTTACTAGAAACAGTCCATTCTAAACCAAAGAAACCGCCTTTCCTACCTATTCTCAGAGCATGAGACAAAACCACATAAACACACTCATTCCTACAAAGGCACCTTTTTCCCCCAAGAGGGTCTGTGACTATCAAGAGTGTCCTCTGCCTTGTGGGCCATACTATGTTCCCCCGAAATGGCTTCTCTATTCTCAAATCTGGACTCCTTGGCCCACTCTGTGAAGTTGTCAGGAGCCAGCGGTGAGCCAATACCTGCTTTCTCAGGAAAGACCCCAATTCAGATCTTTCCTGGCATTTGGCCATCCTCACAACTGTAGATACCAAGAAAGATTGACTCTCTCCTTGGTAAATCCAAAAAGTGAGACTTCTGTGACTGTTATTGGGCCTGACTCTGGCTGCCTGTTTTCAGGGATCCCAAGTTCAGAGAGTTCCATCACCTAGAAAGTGAGGTAGGTCACTTCCTTCATGAAGTGAATGAGCTCACAGCCTTGGCAACCACTTTGTCCTAACAGTTTCTTCCAAGGGTCCCATGAGATGGAGGCTGCCCCTACTTCCTGTGACACTTTCACAAGTTAGAATGGTATATCAACCATTGGTACCGGGGAAAAGATCTCCACACAGGCCTGGTTTGGTCCATTTGCTCTATATTAAAAAGAGAGAGGCTTATTCAGACACATCCCTTCATAGTGACCAGGTTGTTTGCCATGGAAGCTAACTTTTGCTCTCTCAGGTCCTTCATACCAGTCTACATCTTCTTCGGGGATCATTTCTGCATGGATCTTTGATATTCTCAGCAGGTGGAAGATCCCCAACATTCCTCCTTTGTAAGACCAACTCTGTCCCTGCACTGCTCTAAAGTTAGATTGAGGGAACAGTGTATGGTTAGGGTTAATAATATGTTCAATTTTGGTTAGCAATCATTCTGCTGGATGAATAATGATATTGGAAACCTGTGATATTTACAAGAATATATAGGTAAAATATAACAGAAATCTAGGGAAGATTTGAAGCCAAGTAGGGCATTGGGCCCTTGAGTGGGATACTTAGCTTTGAATTATATTCTGCACAGATGTCTCAGATAAGTCAATATACAATGAAATTGGATCTTGTACCTCGGATGATTGAATAACAAACAGAACATCTAGTCATAAAGGAATAGTCCGTAGGATTACCAAGGTAGTCAGCAGGTTTATAAAGAAGAGTGAGTATAGGATTTGGACCAAAAGTTCTTTACAAATAGGGTTTCGGGTAGAGAGTGAATGTAAATGTCAGCACATGTGAAGAGTCAGTCACAATGGTGAACAGGGGAAAATATGTAGGAAAGCAGACATAAATAGAGACATTAGGAAATCAGCAAAAGTATAAAGAGTGTAATTGGTTTAGACATTTTCAACAGGGTTGAGTTTGAATATATAATCTTAGGAAGAAACAAATATGTTGTCACAAATAGGATTGAATTCGAGAGCATTAGGTAACCAGGACTTGGATGTTTTTTTGTAATCCATGTTCACTTTCCATTTAGGCTTTTTTAAAATCATAAGTGTGACCATTGCATTTTGTGTCCAGAATATTATTGTGATAAAATGTATGTGTAGATCAGGTGACATGAATATTTCTTCCACCGTTTCTGGAGCAATGTTTTGTAGACGTATAATTTAGTATTTGGGGTACAAATAGGTGTACCCTGTGTCTATGAATATGCAGATTATGCATGAATAGACCATACTGTGTATATATAATATAACTGGTTCCACTTTAAATAATGGATTGAATTGATATCTGAAAATATAAAAGAAATCTCATATTGATATGCAATCATTCATTCCAACCACTTATACATCTAACGGTAATATTAGGGTTATATTTTATCCTGAAAAGTGTGTGAGTTTTGCTTCAAACGTGATTATGGAAATCAAAAATAATGTGTTTGGAAAGAAGTATCATGAAAAGAATAGTCAAGAAACCTGGAGGAATTCATGTGTTCTGAAGCAGGAAGTGATTGAACGTGAAACACATGCATATAAATTTGCGAACTTTTGAATGAAATATATACAGTATGATGTGCATAAGCTGCAGAAATAGTAATGTAGCAGTGTTGAATAAAAATGAACATCAAAATACACATCATGTCCCCTAGGAATCTACTTGCATTGATATTAATCTGGGTCAGTTACTGTAGAAATATTAGGATTTTTATGCACCATTTACTGAAGTTAGTTTTCAGTACTAGGAAACAAATATGTATTTCAGGTGGATGAATATTTCTGAGAATAATCTTGTGGAAACTTGATTTTAAATCCATATAAATCGCAAAACATTATAAACAAAAAACACACACAGACATTAAAATGTAGCATAGTATATGCCAATTGAAATTCACCTTGAAATATATATCATCCACTGATCCAAAACTATTTGTTTAATGAACTTGGATTCATGAATAATGTTGTTCAACTAAGAAGCTCCCCCATAGTTTGAATTTTCTGTTCCAACAGTGTTTAGGAGGAGTGATCTCCTAAATGTGTATGCAAATATGTGCTACACAAAAATATTTCCACTCTCATCCAGAACAATGACTTGATATTACCTTCGCCCCAAGAAAGACACAATTGGAATAGAAGAGTTAGAAATTCTGTGAATACATATCTGGAATTAAAATGCTCGGGAGTTCACAACATTGGAGTTTGCAGAGGAGTTTCCAAAAGTAAGGGAGAGGCTTGATAGACCCAACCTGATTTTTTATTAAAATTGGGAACCATCTTGCCACAAAGCCATGAAAAGATAATTTTGGCTTTACTCTAAATTACTACAAATTCTGAACCTGCTTGGAACGCCTGCCCGTGCCTTGAACTCATCCACACCTGGCTCTCTGACCAGATAACAGTACTTTCTGAAACTTTAGTGACACCTCATAAATATTGGCCTTCCCTGGCCAGACAACAACCCTCTCTGAGGCTCTAATGGTCCTCATTATTTCTGATATTGGGGCCAGCAAAAAAAAAAAAATGTAAACTACCATTAGTGTGATGCTTTCAAAGTTTTGTTATCTGTAACCACCCGTTTGTGTAACTTTCTGGGCTATATAGCTGGGCTGTAGGAAAGGTGGGGTTGCTGTCTTGTTCCTGCCATTTTGGGAAGGAGAGGCAGCCCAGCCTGTTGAAATAATAAGCTTGCCTTAATTTGATTTTAATTGGAGTCAGTGGTCTTTTCTTGCATCCTAGTCCAAAATTTTGGAGTTCCCCAGTGAGATGACCCTGCCCGAGCAGATCACAAAACCAGACTGCTGAAAATTCTGAAGCTGGCCTTCCCTCCAGGGCACTGGGCTGGAGAACCACTCTAGGGGGTGCACAACTTGAGATGTTCCAAGGCCTTGGAGTGAGCCGTCAGTCTGGGGAGCACTGCAGTGAACCACCACACTAAAACTATTATCAAGCCCCTGGTGGAGGAGGCCTCCATAGGTAAGTGGCGCCTTTATAACATCTGATATCTGGTTAAGGGAGATCTCTTCTGATGACAGAGAGGTGGCCTGGGGAGGCTCACATACACTCCTGTCCAGGACAGTAATGAGAATCATGCTGTCCTCTGTTATGTTCTGTAGGGAATTCCTCTGGAAGGGTAGAGAGGTGCCGATGGGCACACACACGCTCCTACCCTGGAGCTTTAGCAAGATGTTGCATTGCTCCTCTGTTTTTCTGTTTCGGCACCAGGATTCTGTTTTTCTGTGTTTTGTTCTGTGGTCTATATGTTTTTTGTTCTTTGTTTTTGTGCGTTTTTTTGTTTGATTTCTGTGGTAAAATTTTAAGGATATTGGACGTGAAAAAGGGTAACAAATCAAGTATGCCTGACACCCTTTCGACTGTGTTTTAAGGAACTGTGATGAACTTTACCCACCTTTGTTAAGCAGGAAGAAAGAAGCCCCTAGCTGGCTGCCTGGAGCACACCCACTGCACAGAGCAATGCCTGCTGGGGAACAAAGAACTGAGTATATCCCAGGTTAACAAGTGAAACTCTTTAAAATCCCTTGTCCCTCCAGATCATGAGAGTCACAACCTTTTGGCAGAGTCCCCTTGTTTTTCCTTTGTTAGCAAAGCAATAAACCTCCATTTTCTTTTTCTCAAAACCCTGTCCTCATTATTAAATTAGCATTAATTTGCTTCAGGGTCAGAAACAGAACTTTAAGTTACAAATTTGATACCTGGCCCCGTCCCAGAACTTTTTGAGAGCTGACGACTGAAATGTTAGGAGATGGAGCATGCTTGGAGTGGACCCGAAACAGAAGAGCTAATCCTGTAAGTAAAAGGAGGGACTGAGGGACCCCAGCAACTGCCAAAGCCCTGTTGCTTCAGGGAATTTTCTCCTTCCTTCCCTGCACTGTAAGCATTATGACACCTCTGTCTTCTTTTAAAAGAGAAAAATAAAAAGGGGACACTAAATGCAGTAAAGTCACCATGGAGACCCTTGATTTTACATTTCAGGTAGCTTCTCTGTGAAAACATCTGGTCCCCTTGTGGGGACATCTGTGGTGCCACTGGTGCAGGAGATTTTTCTCTTATCTGCTCTGTTTTAAAGGCTTCTGTCTGTCAGCCATATTCTGGAGTTCCTTTCTGTCTGTCTTGTGCCTTTGTTTTTGGCCCTTTAAGACATGTGCAATAATGTGTTTATATTATAAATTGTTTCTTGAGAATGATCTTAGCTGAATGTGTGTCTAAATGATGATGTTTTATTGTAAAAATCTGGTATCTGAATGCGTTTTTTGAAGCATTGCACAATATTGCAGTTAAAAGTCGGGTTTAGGTAATTGTTTAGTTTTTGATTTCAGATAATTCATGCCAGAGAACTTAAATACTTAGCATGGAAAACTAAAGAACTCTACTTCCAAGTTGGCAAGTAACTTCCCAATCATGCAGTATTTTTTCCTCCAATTTTGAATTGGGTAGCCTAGGAAAATGTCACTGTGTTTACCAGTGCATTAATTTGGACAAGGATAGTAAATCATAGTATGATATCTGTTGACAAAACAAGATGTAAAGATATAAAATTTTGTGAATTGTATCTTAAACTTGTAGCATAATTTTCAACATCCTAACCAGAAAATTATGGTTAACATGCCTTAGGCCTGAGGTGTCTGCTCAGAATAGCAGTTTTTTCCTGCTCTTTCCAGACCTCAGCCAGGACTTCTGTTGAAATGCAAATGAAAGTCTCCTGTAAGCTCAGTAGGAGACTGATCTGAGGCCTAAGGGAAAAAAATGGTAAATTGTATGGTATTTACTAATTACCGGCCAGTTATTTTTTCTAGGACTCATAATTTTTTCTTAGATTCTTTTTTTTTTTTTTTGAGTTTATGATTTTGATCCTACAGACCTATTTTAATGTTTTTCTGATCAGTTTTATCTTTGACCAACTGTGGAGTTTTAAAAACATTGCAATGGTGATTTCACCTGTGAAAAGCTACAAGGCCTTCACTATTATTAGGTGTGCACACTTTTGTTATGTGTTGTATGTCTATATATATATATATATATATATATATATATATATATATACACACACATATGTCCGTATATCATTCAAATGATACACAAATTAACATATATAAGGAGCACTCATATAAAAAAGCGCTCATAAAAACAAATTTTAAAAAGTGGACCACAGATCTTTAATTCACGTGGTTTAAATGTTTCAATTTAGATTGGATAAACAGATAAATATAAATGTCTTCAAATTTATGCCTATAAGTTTTTCTAGGTGTTCAAAAATCTAATAAAATATTATTGTATACCAAAGGTCTACATGACTTTGTTCTAGGACTTTTCCTTCAACCAAAAAATGGTTTACACTGTTCAATACATTTGTCTAATATTTTGATTAAAAAGTAAAGTAAATTTGATTTGGATTTACTCATTCATGAGTGTTTTTGTTTGATATCTGATTGATATACTAAGGTCTATCAATTTTTAGTACAAAATCTGTATAAAATGTTTACAATCTTATACAGACTTTCTACTAAAGTCTGTGTAAGATTGTAAAAATTAGTCATTTGTTAAAGAGACAAAAAATTCTTAAAACATAAGATTACTCATAACATTGTGTTTATTAAGTTTTATTTTTTCCAGAGCAAGCAACCATAAAAATTAAACAACTGTTTAAAACAGAACTGTTATTTTAGAGCACTGTACTGCCATTTCTTTAAAAGATAAACTTGGTTAATGTAGAAACATCAATGTAACTCTGATGCTATTAATGTGCTCATATCTTCCAGTTATACAACTCGATAAGGTAGAAACTTTAAAAGAACATTATATCAAGCTGGTGTTCTGAAGTTGTATGATAAATAAAATATATATTGGGGATTTATTTACCTGTTATCAATAAGATATGTAAAGTTTTATGTTACACTTTACATTGTGCAACAATTTAAATGTATTTTTAAATTAATGAGAGCCTAATCTATTTGAATGTTAAAAACATTCAGCCATTCTTTAATTCATGTTTCAAAAGTGATATTATATGGTGTTAGCTAATGTTCATGTGACCTCAAACAATTTATGTAAACTTTGTAAAAGGATATTAAAAAACGAAGATCAGCTTTAGAACTAAAACACTTAAGATTTATAAAGAGCCCTGTCTTACCTGAGATAAGGCTCTGTGTCCCATCTTACTACATGTGAGAATGACTACGAAAGCAGTAGGTCAGATTTTATTTCATTTAAAGTTATGTTCAAAAGTTTTGTTTTTTTTCTTTTTTTTTTTCTCTCAAGTTTACTAGGATCTCAAACAGGGAATATAAAGTATAACTCACCCAAAAAATTCAGGGTAGCATTACATTAACTAAGTATTTTTACTCTTGTTAAAAAATTTTGTTTTTTAATTTGCTTATAAGTGATCTAAAGATTCCCTGTTGGTGTTTTAACTATGGCTGGAATCTTTCAGAATAAAATCTTGTGATATCCTGGCTTAGATTCCCAGTGCTCTGTGTAAAGTCACCCTGGGCCAAGATCTCAGATTCCAATGGTGAATCTCATGTGTGGCCTCCTGAAATCCCAACACAATTCATGGCAATACTTCTCTGAGGTCAGTTACACAACTCAGTCTCTAAGGGGAATCACAACAGAGTTCAAGCCCAGGTGGACCCAGGCATCTCTTCAAATTGCCACACAAATGATGACAATTAAAACCAAAACACTCTCACATGGCCCTCTTCATCTTTTTATATAGACACTAATCATAACCTCTAGCTGGAGGTTTCCATGAGGGGCACAGCCCAAGACAGTGTCAAAAATAATCTCCCTTGTCCCTCATTTGCCTAAAGTCAGGGTGGCCTGGACAACTTAGTGTGAACCAGAAGTGATCAAATAGGCCTGCCGTTAATACTACTCCACTTCTCAAATTTGAGGCCTACTGACTGTGGGGTATAGATTTTTAGTGTGAATTGGAGTTATAAGAAAACCCAAGCACCTATTGTCTCCCCTCTGCAGCCCTTTGAAGAACTTATTTGACACAAATGATCCCTATTCTCACTTGATGGAGGTCAGGAATCTTACAGAGGAAGGCGAGAGGCTTCATCCACAATGACTGATCTTTTTTCCATTTAGGTTTTGGATGCCCACATGGGATCTTTCTTTAGATTCATCAGGTGCTGAAAATCTAAACCACAGGCTCACACAGGGCCAAGAGGCTGATTCAGACACATCCATCTCCAAAGCAATGAAGCAAAGTGCCACAGGTGATGCCCATTCATTTCCATTTGAAAACTGTTTTCTTCAGGCTTCACAAAGGGGTGGCCTGAGGCAAAGACCTTTCTGACATTCAGAGCAACAGAACAATAGGTAATCAAAAGGCCCCAAGCAGGGTTTCTCCACGGAGACTTTCCTTGTTACTCTAATATGTGAGTTTTCTGAGTTGCTCGCCATTCCCTTCAGCTATCCAGTACATGGCCATGTCACAGAGCTTGGAGGTGGTACATATCTTGTACAAAAATACATGATACTAATCTTGAGAGTGGCCAGAATTTATGAAAAAATGGAAAATTAGGTAGATAGCAGGTGTTGCCCATGGATAAGGCAAGCCTCAGTCCATTCATTAATTGGAAAGGATGCATGCTGGGAAGCTTTCTACTAGACAGGACACACCCAATGAGCTATTTTTTTCTAATATCCACAAAGAAAAACACAGTGGGATACACAGACATAGAAACAGTCTCCTTGTCAAATGACTTACTGGAAACAGTCCACTCCAATCCAAACAAACCTCCTTTTTTACCTATTCTCAGAACATGGAAAAAAACCACAAACACAAACCAACACCCACAAATGCAACTCCTTCCCCAAGTAGGTCTTTCACTATCTGGAGTGTCCTCTGACTGGTAGGCCATACGATGTTCCCCACAAATGGCCTTTCTGTCTCAGATCTGGTCTCCTTGGTCAACTCTGTGAAGTTGTCAGGAGGCAGTGGTGAGCCAATTCCTGTCCTCTCAGGAAAGACCCCTCTTCAGAGCTTTCTTAGTATTTGGCAACCCTTACATCAGTAGGTACCAAGAAAGACTGACTCTGTCCTTAGTAAATCCAAACAAGTGAGCCCACTGCGACTGGGACTTGGACTGGCTCTGGTGCCTGGCTTCCTGGATCACAAAATTCAGAGAGTTCCATCGCCAAGGAAATGAGGTGAGGTCACTACCTTCAGGAAATAAATGAGGTCCCTGTCTTGGCCACTACTTTGTCCTAACAGTTGCATCCTAGTGTCTCCTGACATGGAGGCTGCCCTACTTCCTGTGATACTTTCACATGTTAGAATGGTATAGAAACCATAGTCACCTGGGAACAGCTCTCCACACAGGCCTGCTTTGGTCCATCTTTCCTGCATTAAGAATAGAGAGGCTGACTAAGACACATCCTTTCATCCTGACCATGTTGTTTGCCATGGAATATGACTTTTGTTCTCTCAGGTCTTTCATAGCTGCCTACATCTTGTCCAGGGATTATTTCTGCATGGATTTTGAGGTACTCAGCAGGTGGAAGATCTCCTAACTTCCTGTATTGTAATATCAACTTTATCCCTGCTCTTCTGTAAAGTGAGATTGAGGGAACATTGTATGGTTAGGGTTAATAGCATGTTCCATTTGGCTTAGGAATCATTCTGCTGGATGAATAATGGTATTGGGAACCAGCAATATTTATAAGAATATAGAGGTAAAATATAAGTATGAAAACAGAAATCTAGGTAATATTTAAAGCCCAGAAGGATTTGGGCTCTTGACTGGGATCCTTAGCTTGAGTAATGTTTTGCACCGAGGTCGATGCAAATCGATATACAATGGCATAAGACCCTGTACCTCAGATGATTGAATGTAGAAGAAAACAGCCAGTGAAAAAGGGATAGTGTGTAGGATTAGAAAGATAGTCAGTAGGTTTAGGAGGAAGAGTGAGTCTAGGATTTGGACCAAAAGTTCTTTAGCAATAGGTTTCGGTTAGAGAGTGAATATAAATGGCACCATATGTGAAAAGTTGGGCACAATGATGAACTGGGAAAAATATGTAGGAAGGCAGACATCAATAGAGACATTAGGAAATCAGGCAAAGTATAACGTGAATGATAAGATTTGACATTTTCAACAGGGTTGAGGTTGAATACATAATCTTAAAAAGAAACAAAAATGTAGTCACCAATTGGATTGACATTTGAGAGCATTAGGGAAACTGGACATGGATGTTTTTAGTAATCCATGTTCACATTCCATTGAGGCTTTATTGCAATCATAATGGTGACCTTTGCATTTTGTGTCCAGAATATTACTGTGATAATATGTATATGTAGATCAGGTGACATGAGTATTTCTTCCACCTTTTCTGGGAGCAATATTTTGAAAACATATAAATTAGTACTGGGGATACTAAGAGGTTTACCCTGTGTTGATGAATATAGAGATGATGCATTAATAGACCATACTGTGAAAAAATTATGTGACTGGTTCCAAATTTACATAATGGATTGTTTTAATATCTGAAAATATAGACGAAATCATATATTGATATATGTACATTCATTCCAACAAGTTATATATCTAATGGTATTATTAGGGTTACCGTTTATCATGAATAGTGTGTGAGTTTTGCTTCAAAAATGATAATGGAATCGAAAATAATGTGTTTAGAAAGAAGTCTAGTGAAAAGACCAGTCAAGAAACATAGAGGAATATATGTGTTCCAAAGGAGGAAGTGATTGAAAGTAAACCAAATATTTATAAATTTGTGAACTTGTGAATGAAAGGATATATTTTATGATGTCCATAAACTGAATAAATAATAACGTACCAAGTTTGAATAAAAATGAACTTTAAAAAACACATCATATCCAATAGGAATGTATTTGCATTGATGTTAAACTTGGTCAGTTAGTCTAGAAATATTAGGATTTGTAAGAACCCTTCGCTGAATTTAGTTTTCAGTACTAGGAAACAAATATGTATTTCAGTGGATGTATATTTCTGAGAATAAACTTGTTAAAAGTTGATTATAAATCCACATATATGAATATGAATGAATTCAGGTGGTGTATAAGAAGACATATATTTCATATTTTGGAAAATCTGGAGACTATATATATATATATATATATATATATATATATATATATAGAGAGAGAGAGAGAGAGAGAGAGAGAGAGAGAGAGACAAACACACACACATTATAATGTCGCAATATATATGTCAATCGAAATTCATCATGAAAAATAACTCATCCGCATATCCCAAAATATTCATTTTACTGAACATGGATGTATGTATAATGTTGTTCATCTAGGAAGCTCACCCATGGGTTGAATTTTCTGTACCAACAGCGTTTAGGAGGAGTGATCTCTTCTCACAAATAGTATCTGCCAAGTCAGCCACCTTACAAGAATGTACGTGTGAAACCAGGTAGGATTCTATTTGTGCATATAAAAATACATGTGCTTAATAGGCTACAGAGAAAGGGAGACAGGAATTCATATATTTCTTAACTTTAAAAACACATGGAATAGTGTGTAGTGTCCCTCTTTATCCCTTTTGATTAACTTTGGCTTAAAAAAAAAGAATTTTATTGAGAATTTTTGTATATATCTTTGTCAGGAATATTGCTCTGAAGATTTCTTTCCTTGATGTGTCTTTGTCTGATTTTGGTATGTGAGTGATAATAGCCTCATGGAATGAGTTTGGAGGAGTTCCATCCTTTTCTATTTTATGGAATAATTTGAGGAGTATTGTGATGAATGCTTCTTTGAAGGTCTTGTAGAACATGGCTGAGAATCTGTCTGTTCCTGGGCTTTGCTTGATTGGTAGGATGTTGACAGCAACTTCTATTTCATTGCTTGAAATTGATTTGTTTAAATTGTTCACGTCCTACTAATTAAGTTTGGGTATATCTCTAAAATTTTATTGATGTCATCATGGTATTTTAATTTATTAGACTATAAATTTTCAAATTAGTTTTCAATTATTCTCTGTATTTTAGTTGTGTACTCTGTAAAAGTTCCTTTATGATCCTTAATTTCAGTAATTTGAGGTTTTTTTTCTTCATTAGCTTGGTTAAGGAAGTGTCAATTTTATTTATTTTTCAAAGATTAAATTTTGTGTTGTGTCAAAAAAAATAACACATGGAAAATTATTTCAATAAATTGAATAGATTTATAACTCCTACCTTATATTATGCAAAAGGCAAGTCCAACTATACACCATGTCTCTTCTTAAATGCTTGTATCTATTCTGTTTGGGTTCTTTTTCTCCATTATATTAGTATTAGTGGTAAGAGTCTCGTAGGGTATATGAATGTTTCTGAGAATAATCTTGTGAAAAGATAATTATAAATCCACATTCATGAATATGAAAAATTTAGGAAGTGCAAAATAAGACACATATATTTCATATTTTGAAAAATTTGGAGAGTATATCTATATTTATATCTATATATCTATATCTATATCTATATCTATATCTATATATATATATATATACACACACACACACACACACACACACACACACACACAACACTCACAGACATTAAAAAGTACCAATATAAATGCCAATCGAAATTCATCAGTAAATATATATCATCCACAAATGCAAAAAATATTTATTTTACTGAACATGAGTTTATATATAATGTTTTTCTAATAGGACGCTCTGCTATAGGTTGAATTTTCATTTCCAAAAGCATTTAGGAGGAGTGAACTCTTCTCACAATTTGTATCTGCCAAGACAGCCACCTCACAAAAATGTACGTGTGATACCTGGTAGGATTCTATATATGCATATAAATATACATGTGTGAATAGGCTACAGAAAAGGGAAACAAGAATTCACATATTTGGTAAGTTTAAAAACACATGGACAATATTTCAATTAAAATTTGACTAGATTTATATCTCCAACCTTATATAAGGCAAATGTCAAGTCCAACTATACAACATGTCTCCTCTGAAGTGCTTGTATTTCTATTGTGTTGGGTTAATTTTCCCGATTATATTAGGATGAATAGTCTGAGTCTACTAGGTATGGGTTAGTGTCAGGGATTCAGTACTTCGAATGAAAAATTGGAAAATGAATCCAATGTGTATGTAAATATACGCTGCACAAATATCCTCCCGCTCTCATCCAGAACAATGCCTTGACATTACCTTCACCACAAGTAAGACACAACTAGAGGAGAAGAGTTACAAAATCAGTGAATACATATCTGGAATGGAAAATGCTAAGGAGTTCACATTCTGGAGGTGGTAGAGGAGTTTCAAAAAGTAAGGGACAGGGTAAACACTCCACAAACATGGAGCTCTGCTGGCCTCAAAACTTTTTGAGAAACTGCCTCTGAGCTTCCGCACTTGAAATATATGTTGTTTTCAGGAGATTTGGCTTCCTTTGTAGTGAGACCATCAAAGCTGGGTCTACATCTATGTGACCTGGAGGACATGGTTTCTTATTTTCCAATGAACAAGATGAAGCAGTGCTAAATCCTCTCTTTGTAGGTAAACTGAGGCCACTGGGGACTAAGTGTCTCCCCGTGTGGACTGTGAAGCCATTTGGTCCTCCTCCATCTTTTGTGGAGTTTTTGCTCCTGCACTGTGAGTTTGGTATTTGTTTCACGAAATACTAGGAGCTAAACTGGGACACAGTGCTGGAGGGAGTTCTGTCACGTGTGGTGGGTCAGGGTCTGCAAGAGAATGCACCAACTAGGCTTCTATCTCTCACAGCTTTCCCCATTGCCCCCTTTTCCTTATCAACCTGATTCTTAATTTTCCTCTGAAAACTCTCCATATAACAAGATGCCTTTACATATAAGGGTCTGCTGGCTGCACCATGTCAGTTACAAGCCATTTGGAATCCAATGGTAGATCCACAAGGCCCTTCCACGAATGTTTTATCAAACACCTCCCCACCACTGCTCTAGACCCACTACTCAGCAGGCTACAAACTACTGGCATCTCTGTTCTACACCATTTTCATGAAACTCAGTAAATCAAGGCACTGTCTGGTATAATCATGATCAGCAAAAGGACATCCAATGTTTCTCCAGTGCCACATGGTCATAGGTATTTCAAAAATTTCATGGTATTTATCTAGCCATTTTTCAAGCATGAAGTTGGAGGCACTGTGGGTTTCAATTCATTCAGCAAAGATTAAATGGTGAGGAAGCTAATTTCAATAAAATCTCTGGAGAACTCTCACAGGCAAGGCTTCCCAAAGAGTGGACAAAAGGTCACATTAGGCGAGGCCCATTGAGGTCTATAATGTGAGGTCCATGTGTGTTTTGACTCTCAACTATGGCTGCCATTTCTTTAAGGATAAAATCATGTGATATCCTTGCTGAGATTCCCAGGCCTCTGTGGAAATCTACCCGGGGCCTAGGACTCAGTTTCCAAGAGCGACTTTCATGCATGGCCTCTTAAAATCCCAACAAAATTCATGGCAATGCTTCTCTGAGTTCAGTTCCAAAACCCAGTCTCTAAGGGGAATCACACCAGAGTTCAAGCCCACGTGGACACAGTCATTTATTCCAATGCCACACAAATGAGCAACATTAAAACCAAAACACTCCCACATAGCCCTCATCTTATTCCATATAGTCAATCATCTTAACATCTGGCTGGAGGTTTCCATGAGGGGTGCAGCCCAAGACAGTGTCCAAAATCAGCTCGTTTGCCCCTCATTTGCCTAAAGTCAGGGTAGGCTGGACACCGTTTCGGTGAACCAGGAGTGAACAAATAAACCTGCCGTTAATACTTCTGTATTTCTCCAATTTGAGGTCTACTGATTTTAGGTATCAATTCTTTAGGTGATTTAGAGTCAAGCGAAAACACAAGCACCTCTGCAGGGCTTTGAAGAACTCATTTGACCCAAATAATCCCTATTCTCATTTGATGGAGTGCAGCAACCTAACAGAGGAAGGCAAGAGACTTCATCCAAAATGAATGATATTTTTTGCCATTGTGGTTTTGGAAGCTCACATGGGATCATTCTTAAGATCCATCAGGTGCTGAGAATCTAAGCCACAGCCACACACAGGTCCAAGAGGCTGATAAAGACACATCCCTTTCCAAAGCAATTAAGCTAAGAGCCACAGGTGAGGCCCATTCATTTCCATTTGAAAACTGTTTTCTTCAGGCTTCACAAAGGGGTGGCCTGAGGCAAAGACCTTCCTGACATTCAGTGCAACACAACAATAAGTAAGCAAAAAGCCCAAAGCAGTGTTTCTGCACTGAGACTTTCCTGGTCACACTGATATCTGAGTTTTCTGAGATGCTCGCCATTTTCTTCAACTATCCAGTACATGGCCATGTCACAGAGCTTGGAGGTGGTACATATTTTGGACACAAATCCATGAGCCTATTCTGGAGAGTGGCCAGAATTCAGGAAGAAAACAACAACTTAGAAAGATAGCAGGTGTTGCACATCGATAAGACAAGCTGCAGTCCATTCATATATTGGGCAGGATGAATTATGGGAAGATTTATACTAGACAGGACACATCCATTAATGCATTCTCTTTTCTAATGTCTACAACAACGGACACAGTGGGATACACAGAAACAGAAACACTCGCCGTGTCAAATGACTTACTAGAAACTGTCCACTCCAAACCAAACAAAAAGCCTTTCCTATCTATTCTCAGAACATGAGACAAAACAACAAACCCACACCGACTCCCACAAAGGCACCTCCTGCCCCAAAGTAGGTCTTTGACTATCCGAAGTATCCTCTGACTGGTGGGCCATACTATGTTCCCCCGACATGGCCTGTCTTCTCTCAGATCATGTTTCTTTGAACAACTCTGTGAAGATGTCAGGAAAAAGTGGTTAGCCACTACCTGTTTTCTCAGGAAAGGCCCATCTTCAGAGCTCTCCTGGCATTTTTCCATCCTCACATCATTAGGTACCAAGAAAACTGACTCTGTCCTTGGTAAATCCAAAGAAGTGAGCCCACTGGGCCTGGGACTGGGACTGCCTCTGGGTGCCTGGCTTCTTGGATACCAAGTTCAGAGAGTTCCATCACCAAGGAAATGAGGTATGTCACATTCTTTGGAACTGAATGAGGTCACTGCCTTGGCAACCACTTTGTCCTAACAGTTGCTTCCAAGGGTTACATAAGATGGAGGTTTCCCCTACTTCCTGTGACACTTTCATAAGGTAGAATGTATATCAACCATTGGCACCTGGGAACAGCTCTCCACTCAGGCCTGGATTTTTCCACCTTGTCTACAATAAGAAGAGAGTGGCAGATTCAGACACATCCCTTCATCCTGACCAGGTTGTTTGCCATGGAAGATGACTTTTGCTCTCTCAGGTGCTTCATACCTGCCTACAACTTCTCCAGGTATCATTTGTGCATGGACATTTGAGGTTCTCATCTGGTGGAAGATCCCCAACTTTCCTGTATTGTAAGAACCCCTCTGTCCCTGCTCTTCTGTAAAATGATTCAGGGAACACTGTATACTTGGGGTTAAAAACAGGTTTGATTTGGTGACGAATGATTCTGTGCGATGAATAATGGCATTGGGAACCTGAAATATTTACAAGAATATAGAGGTGTAATATAAGAATGAAAAAAGAAATCTAGGTATGATTTGAAGCCCAGAAGGGTTTTGCCCTTGATTGGGATACTTAGCTTTGAATTATGTTCTGCAAAGATGTCTCAGATAATTCGAATTACAATGGCATAGGAT
Source organism: Callospermophilus lateralis (assembly GCF_048772815.1). Classification (NCBI taxonomy): domain Eukaryota; kingdom Metazoa; phylum Chordata; class Mammalia; order Rodentia; family Sciuridae; genus Callospermophilus; species Callospermophilus lateralis. Next base: position 26,255 of record NW_027513259.1, on the reverse strand, counting down.
GTTGTACATTGGATGATAGAATTTAGAAGAGAACATCAGGTCAAAAAGGGATATTCTGTAGGATTAGGAAGATAGTCGGTAGGTTTAGGAAGAAAAGTGAGAATAGGATTTGGACCAAAAGTTCTTTAGCAATAGACTTTTGGTTATAGAGTGAATGTAAATGTCAGCACATATGAAGAGTCAGTCACTATGTTGAACTGGGGAAAATATGTAGAAAAGCAGATATCAATAGAAACATTACGAAATCAGGCAAAGTATAAAGTGAGGGATAGAATTAGACATTTTCAACAGTGTTGAGTTTGAATATATAAATTAGGAAAAAACAAATATGTAGTCACCAATAGGATTGACAATTGACAGCATTAGGCAACCTGGACATGGATGTTTTTAGAAATCCATGTTCACTTTCCATTTAGGCTTTGGTACAATCATAAGTGTGACCTTTCCATTTTTTGTCCAGAATATTACTGTGATAATGAGGTGACATGAGTATTTCTTTCACCATTTCTGGGAGCAATATATTGAAGATGTAATATTAGAATCGGGGTACAAAGAGGTGTACCCTGTTTCTATGAACATAGAAAAAAAGCATGAATAGACCATACTGTGAATAAATAATATAATTTTTTCAACTTTAAATAATGAATTGAACTGATATCTGAAAAATTAAAAGAAATCGTATATTGATATACAATCATTCATTCCAACCAGTTATATATCTATTGGAAATATTAGTGTTTTGGTTTATCATGAAGAGTGTGTGAGTTTTGCTTCAAAATGATTATGGAAATTCAAAATTATGTGTTTGGAAAGAAGTCTGATGAAAAGACCAGTCAAGAAACCCTGACAATACATGTGTTCTGAAGCAAGAAGTGATTAAAGTTGAAACAAATGCCTATTAATTTGTGAACTTGTGGATGCAATGTATATCCTATGATGTGCAAAAACTGAAGAAACAATAATGTACCAGTGTCGAATACAAATGAATGACAAATTACATATCATGTCCCATAGGAGTCTTCTTGCATTGATGTTAGACTGGGTCAGTTACTGTAGAGTAATTAGGATTTGTATGCACCATTCACTGAAGTTAGGTTTCAGTACTATGAAACAAATATGTATTTCAGGTGGAATAATATTTCTGATTATAATCTTGTGAAAAGTTGATTATAAATCCACATACATGTACATGAATGAATTTAGAGAGTATATATTAGACACATTTTTTCATATTTTGAAAAATTTGGAGAGTATATATATATCTATGTCTATACACACACACAGACACACAAACACACACAGACACACACACACACAGACACACACACACACACAACATTCACAGACATTAAAAAGTACCAATATAAATGCCAATCGAAATTCATCAGTAAATATATATCATCGAGAGATGCAAAAATATTTATTTTACTGAACATGAGTTTATGCATAATTTTGTTCTACTAGGACTTTCTCCTATAGGTTGAATTTTCATTTCCAACAGCATTTAGGAGGAGTGAACTCTTCTCACAATTTGTATCTGCCAAGACAGCCACCTCACAAAAATGTATGTGTGATACCTGGTAGGATTTTATATATGCATATAAATATACATGTGTGAACAGGCTACAGAAAAAGGAAACAAGAATTCACATATTTGTTAAGTTTAAAAAGAGATGCAGAATATTTCAATTAAAATTTGACGAGATTTATAACTCCTACCTTATATAATGCAAATGTCAAGTCCAACTATACAACATGTCTCCTCTGAAGTGCTTGTATTTCTATTGTGTTGGGTTAATTTTCCCCATTATATTAGGATGAATAGTCTGAGTCTACTAGGTAAGTTTTAGTGTCTGGGATTCAGTACTTCAAATGGAAAATTGGAAAATGAATCCAATGTGTATGTAAGTATATGCTGCACAAATATCCTCGCGCAAATTACTAACATACGGGATGAAAAAGGCAATGTCACAACAGACACTACAGAAATACAGAAGATAATTAAAAAATATTTTGAAACCCTATATTCCAATAAAATAGAAGATAGTGAAGATATCGATAAATTTCTTAAGTCATATGATCTGCCCAGACTGAGTCAGAAAGACACAATTTAAACAGACCAATAACAAAAGAAGAAATTGAAGAGACCATCAAAAGACTACCAACTAAGAAAAGCCCAGGGCCGGATGGGTATACAGCAGAGTTCTACAAAACCTTCAAAGAAGAGTTAATTCCAATACTTTTCAAGCTATTTCAAGAAATAGAAAAAGAAGGAGCTCTTCCAAATTCATTTTATGAGGCCAACAAAACCCTGATCCCCAAACCAGACAAAGACACTTCAAAGAAAGAAAACTATAGACCAATATCTCTAATTAACTTAGATGCAAAAATTCTCAATAAAATCCTGGCGAATCGAATGCAAAAGCACATCAAAAAAATTGTACACCATGATCAAGTAGGATTCATCCCTGGGATGCAAGGCTGGTTCAATATACGGAAATCAATAAATGTTATTCACCACATCAATAGACTTAAGGATAAGAACCATATGATCATCTCAATAGATGCAGAAAAAGCATTTGACAAAGTACAGCATCCCTTTATGTTCAAAACACTAGAAAAAATAGGGATAACAGGAACTTACCTCAACATTGTAAAAGCTATATATGCTAAGCCTCAGGCTAACATCATTCTAAATGGAGAAAAACTGAAGGCATTCCCTCTAAAATCTGGAACTAGACAGGGATGCCCTCTCTCACCACTTCTATTCAATTTAGTTCTTGAAATGCTAGCCAGAGCAATCAGACAGACAAAAGAAATTAAAGGCATAAAAATAGGAAAAGAAGAACTTAAATTATCGCTATTTGCGGATGACATGATAATATACTTAACAGACCCAAAAGGGTCTACAAAGAAACTGCTAGAGTTAATAAATGAGTTCAGCAAAGTGGCAGGATATAAAATCAACACGCATAAATCAAAGGCATTCCTGTATATCAGCAACAAAACTTCTGAAATGGAAATGAGGAAAACCATTCCATTCACAATAGCCTCAAAAAAAATAAAATACTTGGGAATCAACCTAACAAAAGAGGTGAAAGACTTATACAATGAAAACTATAGAACCCTAAAGAGAGAGATAGAAGAAGATCTTAGAAGATGGAAAAATGTACCCTGTTCATGGATAGGCAGAACTAACATTATCAAAATGGCGATATTACCCAAAGTTCTCTACAGGTTTAATGCGATGCCAATCAAAATCCCAACGGCATTTCTTGTAGAAATAGATAAAGCAATCATGAAATTCATATGGAATAACAAAAAACCCAGAATAGCAAAAACAATTCTAAGCAGGAAATGTGAATCTGGAGGTATAGCGATACCAGAGTTCAAACTGTACTACAGAGCAATAGTAACAAAAACAGCGTGGTACTGGTACCAAAACAGGCAGGTGGATCAATGGTACAGAATAGAGGACACAGAAACCAATCCACAAAATTACAACTTTCTTATATTTGATAAAGGGGCTAAAAACATGCAATGGAGGAAGGATAGCATCTTCAACAAATGGTGCTGGGAAAATTGGAAATCCATATGCAACAAAATGAAACTGAATCCCTTTCTCTCGCCATGCACAAAAGTTAACTCAAAATGGATCAAGGAGCTTGATATCAAATCAGAGACCCTGCACCTGATAGAAGAAAAAGTTGGCTCCGATCTACATATTGTGGGGTCAGGCTCCAAATTCCTTAATAGGACGCCCATAGCTCAAGAGTTAATAACAAGAATAAACAAATGGGACTTACTTAAACTAAAAAGTTTTTTCTCAGCAAGAGAAACAATAAGAGAAGTGAATAGGGAACCTACATCCTGGGAACAAATCTTTACTCCCCACACTTCAGATAGAGCCCTAATTTCCAGAATATACAAAGAACTCAAAAAATTAAACAATAAGATAACAAATAACCCAATCAACAAATGGGCCAAGGACCTGAACAGACACTTCTCAGAAGATGACATACAATCAATCAATAAGTACATGAAAAAATGCTCACCATCTCTAGCAGTCAGAGAAATGCAAATCAAAACCACCCTAAGATACCATCTCACTCCAGTAAGACTGGCAGCCATTAGGAAGTCAAACAACAATAAGTGCTGGCGAGGATGTGGGGAAAAGGGTACTCTTGTACATTGCTGGTGGGACTGCAAATTGGTGAGGCCAGTATGGAAAGCAGTATGGAGACTCCTGGGAAAGCTGGGAATGGAAACACCATTCGACCCAGCTATCGCCCTCCTCGGACTATTCCCTGAGGACCTTAAAAGAGCATACTATAGGGATACTGCCACATCAATGATCATAGCAGCACAATTCACAATAGCTAGACTGTGGAACCAACCTAGATGCCCTTCAATAGATGAATGGATAAAAAAAATGTGGCATCTATACACAATGGAGTATTATGCAGCACTAAAAAATGACAAAATCATGGAATTTGCAGGGAAATGGATGGCATTAGAGCAGATTATGCTAAGTGAAGCTAGCCAATCCTTAAAAAACAAATGCCAAATGTCTTCTTTGATTTAAGGAGAGCAACAAAGAACTGAACGGGGGAAAGAGCATGAGAAAAAGATTAACATTAAACTGAAACGAATGAAGGGAGGGAAAGGGAGAGGGAAGGGAAATTGCATGGAAACGGAAGGAAAACCACATCGTTATACGAATCACATATATGAGGTCGTGACGGGAAAGGGGGGGGAGGGAGAGAATGGAACAACAACAGATGGGGTAGAGAGGGAAGATGGGAGGGGAGAGGAGGGGGGATTGTAGGGGATAGGAAAGACAGCAGAATACAACAGTCACTAATATGGCATTATGTAAACATGGTGAATGTATAACTGATGTGATTCTGCAATATGTATTTGGGGTAAAAATGGAAAAGCATAACTCACATGAATCAAATGTATGAAAGAGAAAAATAAAAAAAAAAAAAAAAAAAAAAGAAATCAAAAAAAAAAAAAACAAATATCCTCGCGCTCTCATCCAGAACAATGCCTTGACATTACCTTCACCCCAAGTAAGACACAATTAGAGGAGAAGAGTTACAAAATCAGTGAATACATATCTGGAATGGAAAATGCTCAGGAGTCCACAACCTTGGAGGTGGTAGAGGAGTTTCCAAAAGTAAGGGACAGGGTAAACACTCCACAAACATGGAACTCTGCTGGCCTAAAAACTTTTTGAGAAACTGCCTCTGAGCTTCCGCACTTGAAATATATGTTGTTTTCATGAGATTTGGCTTCCTTTGTAGTGAGACCATCAAAGCTGGGTCTGCATCTATGTGACCTGGAGGACATGGTTTCTTATTTTCCAATGAACAAGATGAAGCAGTGCTGAATCCTCTCTTTTTAGGTAAATTGAGGCCACTAGGGACTAAGTGTCTCCCCGTCTCCCCGTGTGGACTGTGAAGCCATTTGGTCCTCCGCCACTTTTTGTGGTGTTTAGGCTGCTGCACTGTGAGTTTGGTATTTGTTTCACGAAATACTAGCAGCTAAACTGGGACACAGCGCTGGAGGGAGTTCTGTCACGTGTGGTGGGTCAGGGTCTGCAAGAGAATGCACCAACTAGGCTTCTATCTCTCACAGCTTGCCCCATTGCCCCCTTCTCCATACAACCTGATTCTTAATTTTCCTCTTAAAACTCTCCATATAACAAGATGCCTTTACATATAAGGGTCTGCTGGCAGCACCATGTCAGTTACAAGCCATTTGGAATCCAATGGTAGATCCACATGGCCCTACCACGGATGTTTTATCAAACACCTCCCCAGCACTGCTCTAGACCCACTACTCAGCAGGCTCCAACTTACTGGCATCTCTGTTCTACACCATTTTCATGAAACTCAGTAAATCAAGGCACTGTCTGGTATACTCATGATCAGCAATAGGACATCCAATGTTTCTCCAGTGCCACCTGGTCATAGGAATTTCAAAAATTTCATGGTATTTATCTAGCCATTTTTCAAGCATGAAGTTGGAGGCACTGTGGTTTTCAATTCATTCAGCAAACATTAAATGGTGAGGAGGCTCATTTCAATGAAATCTCTGGAGAAATCTCACAGGCAAGGCTTCCCAAAGAATAGACAAAAGGTCACATTAGGCCAGGCCCATTGAGGTCTACAATGTGAGGTGCATGTGTGTTTTGACTCTCAACTATGGATGCCATTTCTTTAAGAATAAAATCATGTGATATCCTTGCTGAGATTCCCAGGCCTCTGTGGAAATCCACCCGGGGCCTAGGTCTCAGTTTCCAAGAGCGACTTTCATGCATGGCCTCTTAAAATCCCAACTAATTCATGGCAATGCATCTCTGAATTCATTTCCAAAACCCAGTGTTTAAGGGGAATCACACCAGAGTTCAAGCCCACGTGGAACCAGTCATTTTTTCCAATGCCACACAAATGACCAACATTAAAACCAAAACACTCCCACATGGCCCTCACCTTATTCCATATAGTCAATCATCTTAACATCTGGCTGGAGGTTTCCATGAGGGGTGCAGCCCAAGACAGTGTCCAAAATCAGCTCGTTTGCCCCTCATTTGCCTAAAGTCAGGGTAGCCTGGACACCGTTGCTGTGAACCAGGAGTGAACAAATAAGCCTGCCGTTAATACTTCTATGTTTCTCCAATTTGAGGGCTACTGATTTTAGGTATCGATTCTTTAGGTGATTTAGAGTCATGCGAAAACACAAGCACCTCTGCAGGGCTTTGAAGAACTCATTTGACTCACAGAATCCCTATTCTCATTTGTTGGAGTGCAGGAACCTAACAGAGGAAGGCAAGAGTCTTCATCCACAATGAATGATATTTTTTGCCATTTTGGTTTTGGAAGCTCACATGGGATCATTCTTAAGATCCATCAGGTGCTGAGAATCTAAGTCACAGCCACACACAGGACCAAGAGGCTGATAAAGACACATCCCTTTCCAAAGCAATTAAGCTAAGAACCACAGGTGAGGCCCATTTATTTCCATTTGAAAACTGTTTTCTTCAGGCTTCACAAAGGGGTGGCCTGAGGCAAAGACCTTCCTGACATTCAGTGCAACACAACAATAAGTAAGCAAAAAGCCCAAAGCAGTGTTTCTGCACTGAGACTTTCCTGGTCACACTGAAATCTGAGTTTTCTGAGATGCTCGCCATTCTCTTCAACTATCCTTTACATGGCCATGTCACAGAGCTTGGAGGTGGTACATATTTTGGACACAAATCCCTGAGCATATTCTGGAGAGTGGCCAGAATTCAGGAAGAAAACAACAACTTAGAAAGATAGCAGGTGTTGCACATCGATAAGACAAGCTGCAGTCCATTCATATATTGGGCAGGATGAATTATGGGAAGATTTATACTAGACAGGACACATCCATTAATGCATTCTCTTTTCTAATGTCTACAACAACGGACACAGTGGGATACACATAAACAGAAACACTCGCCTTGTCAAATGACTTACTAGAAACTGTCTGCTCCAAACCAAACAAACCGCCTTTTCGATCTATTCTCAGAACATGAGACAAAACAACAAACCCACACCCACTCCCACAAAGGCACCTCCTTCCCCCAAGTAGGTCTGTGACTATCCGGAGTGTCCTCTGACTGGTGGGCCATACTATGTTCCCCCGAAATGGCCTGTCTTCTCTCAGATCTTGTTTCCTTGACCAACTCTGTGAAGATGTCAGGAAAAAGTGGTTAGCCACTACCTGTTTTCTCAGGAAAGGTCCATCTTCAGAGCTCTCCTGGCATTTGGCCATCCTCACATCATTAGGTACCAAAAAAACTGACTCTGTCCTTGGTAATTCCAAATAAGTGAGCCCACTGGGCCTGGGACTGGGACTGCCTCTGGGTGCCTGGCTTCTTGGATACCAAGTTCAGAGAGTTCCATCACCAAGGAAATGAGGTATGTCACATTCTTTGGAACTGAATGAGGTCACTGCTTTGGCAACCACTTTGTCCTAACAGTTGCTTCCAAGGGTTACATAAGATGGAGGTTTCCCCTACTTCCTGTGACACTTTCATAAGGTAGAACGTATATCAACCATTGGCACCCGGGAACAGCTCTCCACTCAGGCCTGGATTGTTCCACCTTGTCTACAATAAGAAGAGAGAGGCAGATTCAGACACATCCCTTCATCCTGACCAGGTTGTTTGCCATGGAAGATGACTTTTGCTCTCTCAGGTGCTTCATACCTGCCTACAACTTCTCCAGGTATCATTTGTGCATGGACATTTGATGTTCTCATCTGGTGGAAGATCCCCAACTTTCCTGTATTGTCAGAACCCCTCTGTCGCTGCTCTTCTGTAAAATGATTGAGGGAACAGTGTATACTTGGGGTTAAAAACAGGTTTGATTTGGTGACGAATGATTCTGTGCGATGAATAATGGGATTGGGAACCTGCAATATTTACAAGAATATAGAGGTGAAATATAAGTATGAAAAAAGAAATCTAGGTATGCTTTGAAGCCCAGAAGGGTTTTGCCCTTGATTGGGATACTTAGCTTTGAATTATGTTCTGCAAAGATGTCTCAGATAATTTGATATACAATGGCATAGGACCTAGTACATTGGATGATTGAATTTAGAAGAGAACATCCAGTCAAAAAGGGATATTCAGTAGGATTAGGAAGATAGTCGGTAGGTTTAGGAAGACGAGTGAGTATAGGATTTGGACCAAAAGTTCTTTAGCAATAGACTTTTGATTATAGAGTGAATGTAAGTGTCAGCACATATGAAGAGTCAGACACTATGTTGAACTGGGGAAAATATGTAGAAAAGCAGATATCAATGAAAACATTACGAAATCAGGCAAAGTATAAAGTGAGGGATAGAATTAGACATTTTCAACAGGGTTGAGTTTCAATATATAAATTAGGAAAAAACAAATATGTAGTCACCAATAGGAGTGACAATTGACAGCATTAGGCAACCAGGACATGGATGTTTTTAGAAATCCATGTTCACTTTCCATTTAGGCTATGGTACAATCATAAGTGTGACCGTTCCATTTTTTTTCCAGAATATTACTGTGATAATGAAGTGACATGAGTATTTCTTTCACCATTTCTGGGAGCAATATATTGAAGATGTAAAATTAGAATCGGGGGTACAAATAGGTGTACCCTGTTTCTATGAACATAGAGAAAAACCACGAATAGACCATACTGTGAATAAATAATATAACTTTTTTGAACTTTAAATAATGAATTGAACTGATATCTGAAAAATGAATGGAAATTGTATATTGATATACAATCATTCATTCCAACCAGTTATATATCTAATGGAAATATTAGTGTTTTGGTTTATCATGAAGAGTGTGTGAGTTTTGCTTCAAAATGATTATGGAAATTCAAAATAATGTGTTTGGAAAGAAGTCTCATGAAAAGACCAGTCAAGAAACCCTGACAATACATGTGTTCTGAAGCAAGAAGTGATTAATGTTGAAACAAATGCCTATTAATTTGTGAACTTGTGGATGAAATGTATATCCTATGACGTGCAAAAACTGAAGAAACAATAATGTACCAGTGTCGAATACAAGTGAATGACAAATTACATATCATGTCCCATAGGAGTCTACTTGCATTGATGTTAGACTGGGTCAGATACTGTAGAATAATTAGGATTTGTATGCACCCTTCACTGAAGTTAGTAGTCTTTACTAGGAAACAAATATGTATTTCAGGTGGATGAATATTCCTGATTATAATCTTGTGAAAAGTTGATTATTAATCAACATACATGAACATGAATGAATTTAGAGAGTGTATACTAGACACATATATTTCATATTTGGAAAACTTTGGAGAGTATATCTATATCTATATCTATACACACACACACACACACACACACACACACACACACACACACACCACTCACAGACATTAAAAAGTACCAATATAAATGCCAATCGAAATTCATCAGTAAATATATATCATCCACAGATGCAAAAATATTTATGTTACTGAACATGAGTTTATGTATAATGTTGTTCTTCTAGGACGCTCTCTTATAGGTTGAATTTTCATTTCCAACAGCATTTAGGAGGAGTGAACACTTCTCACAATTTGTATCTGCCAAGACATCCACCTTACAAAAATGTACGTGTGATACCTGGTAGGATTCTATATATGCATATAAATATACATGTGTGAATAGGCTACAGAAATTGGAAACAAGTATTCACATATTTGTTAAGTTTAAAAACACATAGAGAATATTTCAATTAAAATTTGACTAGATGTATAACTCCTACCTTATATAATGCAAATGTCAAGTCCAACTATAGAACATGTCTCCTCTGAAGTGCTTGTATTTCTATTGTGTTGGGTTAATTTTCCCCATTATATTAGGATGAATACTCTGAGTCTACTAGGTATGGGTTAGTGTCAGGGATTCAGTACTTCAAATGAAAAATTGGAAAATGAATCCAATGTGTATGTAAATATATGCTGCACAAATATCCTCCCACTCTCATCCAAAACAATGCCTTGACATTACCTTCACCCCAAGTAAGACACAATTAGAGGAGAAGAGTTACACAATCAGTGAATACATATCTGGAATGGAAAATGCTCAGGAGTTCACAACCTTGGAGGTGGTTTAGGAGTTTCCAAAAGTAAGGGACATGGTAAACACTCCACAAACATGTAACTCTGCTGGCCTAAAAACTTTTTGAGAAACTGCCTCTGAGCTTCCGCACTTGAAATATATGTTGTTTTCATGAGATTTGGCTTCCTTTGTAGTGAGACCATCAAAGCTGGGTCTGCATCTATGTGACCTGGAGGACATGGTTTCTTATTTTCCAATGAACAAGATGAATCAGTGCTGAATCCTCTCTTTATAGGTAAACTGAGGCCACTGGGGACTAAGTGTCACCCCGTCTCCCCGTGTGGACTGTGAAGCCATTTGGTCCTCCTCCACTTTTTGTGGTGTTTTGGCTGCTGCACTGTGAGTTTGGTATTTGTTTCACGAAATACTAGCAGCTAAACTGGGACACAGTGCTGGAGGGAGTTCTGTCACGTGTGGTGGGTCAGGGTCTGCAAGAGAATGTACCAACTAGGCTTCTATCTCTCACAGCTTGCCCCATTGCCCCCTTGTCCATATCAACCTGATTCTTAATTTTCCTCTTAAAACTCTCCATATAACAAGATGCCTTTACATATAAGGGTCTGCTGGCAGCACCATATCAGTTACAAGACATTTGGAATCCAATGGTAGATGCACATGGTCCTACCACGGATGTTTTATCAAAAGCCTCCCCACCAATGCTCTAGACCCACTACTCAGCAGGCTCCAAATTACTGGCATCTCTGTTCTACACCATTTTCATGAAACTCAGTAAATCAAGGCACTGTCTGGTATACTCATGATCAGCAATATGACATCCAATGTTTCTCCAGTGCCACCTGGTCATAGGAATTTCAAAAATTTCATGGTATTTATCTAGCCATTTTTTAAGCATGAAGTTGGAGGCACTGTGGGTTTCAATTCATTCAGCAAACATTAAATGTTGTGGAAGCTCATTTCAATGAAATCTCTGGAGAAATCTCACAGGCAATGCTTCCCAAAGAATGGACAAAAGGTCACATTAGGCCAGGCCCATTGAGGTCTACAATGTGAGGTGCATGTGTGTTTTGACTCTCAACTATGGATGCCATTTCTTTAAGAATAAAATCATGTGATATGCTTGCTGAGATTCCCAGGCCTCTGTGGAAATCTACCCGGGGCCTAGGTCTCAGTTTCCAAGAGCAACTTTCATGCATGGCCTCTTAAAATCCCAACAAAATTCATAGCAATTCTTCTCTGAGTTCAGTTCCAAAACCCAGTGTTTAAGGGGAATCACACCAGAGTTCAAGCCCACGTGGAACCAGTCATTTTTTCCAATGCCACACAAATGACCAACATTAAAACCAAAACACTCCCACATGGCCCTCACCTTATTCCATATAGTCAATCATCTTAAACTCTGGCTGGAGGTTTCCATGAGGGGTGCAGCCCAAGACAGTGTCCAAAATCAGCTCGTTTGCCCTCATTTGCCTAAAGTCAGGGTAGCCTGGACACCGTTGCTGTGAACCAGGAGTGAACAAATAAGCCTGCCGTTAACACTTCTATGTTTCTCCAATTTGAGGGCTACTGATTTTAGGTATCGATTCTTTAGGTGATTTAGAGTCATGCGAAAACACAAGCACCTCTGCAGGGCTTTGAAGAACTCATTTGACTCACAGAATCCCTATTCTCATTTGTTGGAGTGCAGGAACCTAACAGAGGAAGGCAAGAGTCTTCATCCACAATGAATGATATTTTTGCCATTTTGGTTTTGGAAGCTCACATGGGATCATTCTTAAGATCCATCAGGTGCTGAGAATCTAAGTCACAGCCACACACAGGACCAAGAGGCTGATAAAGACACATCCCTTTCCAAAGCAATTAAGCAAAGAACCACAGGTGAGGCCCATTCATTTCCATTTGAAAACTGTTTTCTTCAGGCTTCACAAAGGGGTGGCCTGAGGCAAAGACCTTCCTGACATTCAGTGCAACACAACAATAAGTAAGCAAAAAGCCCAAAGCAGTGTTTCTGCACTGAGACTTTCCTGGTCACACTGATATCTGAGTTTTCTGAGATGCTCCCCATTCTCTTCAACTATCCTTTACATGGCCATGTCACAGAGCTTGGAGGTGGTACATATATTGGACACAAATCCCTGAGCCCATTCTGGAGAGTGGCCAGAATTCAGGAAGAAAACAACAACTTAGAAAGATAGCAGGTGTTGCACATCGATAAGACAAGCTGCAGTCCATTCATATATTGGGCAGTATGAATTATAGGGAACATTTATACTAGACAGGACACATCCATTAATGCATTCTCTTTTCTAATGTCTACAACAACGGACACAGTGGGATACACATAAACAGAAACACTCGCCTTGTCAAATGACTTACTAGAAACTGTCTGCTCCAAACCAAACAAACCGCCTTTTCGATCTATTCTCAGAACATGAGACAATACAACAAACCCACACCCACTCCCACAAAGGCACCTCCTTCCCCCAAGTAGGTCTGTGACTATCCGGAGTGTCCTCTGACTGGTGGGCCATACTATGTTCCCCCGAAATGGCCTGTCTTCTCTCAGATCTTGTTTCCTTGACCAACTCTGTGAAGATGTCAGGAAAAAGTGGTTAGCCACTACCTGTTTTCTCAGGAAAGGTCCATCTTCAGAGCTCTCCTGGCATTTGGCCATCCTCACATCATTAGGTACCAAGAAAACTGACTCTGTCCTTGGTAAATCCAAACAAGTGAGCCCACTGGGCCTGGGACTGGGACTGCTTCTGGGTGCCTGGCTTCTTGGATACCAAGTTCAGAGAGTTCCATCACCAAGGAAATGAGGTATGTCACATTCTTTGGAACTGAATGAGGTCACTGCCTTGGCAACCACTTTGTCCTAACAGTTGCTTCCAAGGGTTACATAAGATGGAGGTTTCCCCTACTTCCTGTGACACTTTCATAAGTTAGAACGTATATCAACCATTGGCACCCGGGAACAGCTCTCCACTCAGGCCTGGATTGTTCCACCTTGTCTACAATAAGAAGAGAGAGGCAGATTCAGACACATCCCTTCATCCTGACCAGGTTGTTTGCCATGGAAGATGACTTTTGCTCTCTCAGGTGCTTCATACCTGCCTACAACTTCTCCAGGTATCATTTGTGCATGGACATTTGAGGTTCTCATCTGGTGGAAGATCCCCAACTTTCCTGTATTGTCAGAACCCCTCTTTCCCTGCTCTTCTGTAAAATGATTGAGGGAACAGTGTATACTTAGGGTTAAAAACAGGTTTGATTTGGTGACGAATGATTCTGTGCAATGAATAATGGGATTGGGAACCTGCAATATTTACAAGAATATAGAGGTGAAATATAAGTATGAAAAAAGAAATCTAGGTATGCTTTGAAGCCCAGAAGGGTTTTGCCCTTGATTGGGATACTTAGCTTTGAATTATGTTCTGCAAAGATGTCTCAGATAATTTGATATACAATGGCATAGGACCTTGTACATTGGATGATTGAATTTAGAAGAGAACATCCAGTCAAAAAGGGATATTCAGTAGGATTAGGAAGATAGTCGGTAGGTTTAGGAAGATGAGTGAGTATAGGATTTGGACCAAAAGTTCTTTACTAATAGACTTTTGGTTATAGAGTGAATGTAAATATCAGCACATATGAAGAGTCAGACACTATGTTGAACTGGGGAAAATATGTAGAAAAGCAGATATCAATGGAAACATTACGAAATCAGGCAAAGTATAAAGTGAGGGATAGAATTAGACATTTTCAACAGGGTTGAGTTTCAAAATATAAATTAGGAAAAAACAAATAAGTAGTCACCAATAGGAGTGACAATTGACAGCATTAGGCAACCTGGACATGGATGTTTTTAGAAATCCATGTTCACTTTCCATTTAGGCTTTGGTACAATCATAAGTGTGACCGTTCCATTTTTTTTCCAGAATATTACTGTGATAATGAGGTCACATGAGTATTTCTTTCACCATTTCTGGGAGCAATATATTGAAGATGTAAAATTAGAATCGGGGGTACAAATAGGTGTACCCTGTTTCTATGAACATAGAGAAAAACCACGAATAGACCATACTGTGAATAAATAATATAACTTTTTTGAACTTTAAATAATGAATTGAACTGATATCTGAAAAATGAAAGGAAATGGTATATTGATATACAATCATTCATTCCAACCAGTTATATATCTAATGGAAATATTAGTGTTTTGGTTTATCATGAAGAGTGTGTGAGTTTTGCTTCAAAATGATTATGGAAATTCAAAATAATGTGTTTGGAAAGAAGTCTCATGAAAAGACCAGTCAAGAAACCCTGACAATACATGTGTTCTAAAGCAAGAAGTGATTAATGTTGAAACAAATGCCTATTAATTTGTGAACTTTGGATAAAATGTATATCCTATGATGTGCAAAAACTGAAGAAACAATAATGTACCAGTGTCGAATACAAATGAATGACAAATTACATATCATGTCCCATAGGAGTCTACTTGCATTGATGTTAGACTGGGTCAGATACTGTAGAATAATTAGGATTTGTATGCACCCTTCACTGAAGTTAGTAGTCAGTGCTAGGAAACAAATATGTATTTCAGGTGGATGAATATTTCTGATTATAATCTTGTGAAAAGTTGATTATAAATCAACATACATGAACATGAATGAATTTAGAAAGTGTATACTAGACACATATATTTCATATTTGGAAAACTTTGGAGAGTATATCTATATCTATATCTATATCTATACACACACACACACACACACACACACACACACACAACACTCACAGACATTAAAAGTACCAATATAAATGCCAATCGAAATTCATCAGTAAATATATATCATCCACAGATGCAAAAATATTTATGTTACTGAACATGAGTTTATGTATAATGTTGTTCTTCTAGGACGCTCTCTTATAGGTTGAATTTTCATTTCCAACAGCATTTAGGAGGAGTGAACACTTCTCACAATTTGTATCTGCCAAGACATCCACCTTACAAAAATGAACGTGTGATACCTGGTAGGATTCTATATATGCATATAAATATACATGTGTGAATAGGCTACAGAAATTGGAAACAAGTATTCACATATTTGTTAAGTTTAAAAACACATTCATAATATTTCAATTAAAATTTGACTAGATGTATAACTCCTACCTTATATAATGCAAATGTCAAGTCCAACTATAGAACATGTCTTCTCTGAAGTGCTTGTATTTCTATTGTGTTGGGTTAATTTTTCCCATTATATTAGGATGAATAGTCTGAGTCTACTAGGTATGGGTTAGTGTCAGGGATTCAGTACTTCGAATGAAAAATTGGAAAATGAATCCAATGTGTATGTAAATATATGCTGCACAAATATCCTCCCGCTCTCATCCAAAACAATGCCTTGACATTACCTTCACCCCAAGTAAGACACAATTAGAGGAGAAGAGTTACACAATCAGTGAATACATATCTGGAATGGAAAATGCTCAGGAGTTCACAACCTTGGAGGTGGTTTAGGAGTTTCCAAAAGTAAGGGACATGGTAAACACTCCACAAACATGTAACTCTGCTGGCCTAAAAACTTTTTGAGAAACTGCCTCTGAGCTTCCAAACTTGAAATATATGTTGTTTTCATGAGATTTGGCTTCCTTTGTAGTGAGACCATCAAAGCTGGGTCTGCATCTATGTGACCTGGAGGACATGGTTTCTTATTTTCCAATGAACAATATGAAGCAGTGCTGAATCCTCTCTTTATAGGTAAACTGAGGCCACTGGGGACTAAGTGTCTCCCCGTCTCCCCGTGTGGACTGTGAAGCTATTTGGTCCTCCTCCACTTTTTGTGGTTTTTAGGCTGCTGCACTGTGAGTTTGGTATTTGTTTCACGAAATACTAGCAGCTAAACTGGGACACAGTGCTGGAGGGAGTTCTGTCACGTGTGGTGGGTCAGGGTCTGCAAGAGAATGTACCAACTAGGCTTCTATCTCTCACAGGTTGCCCCATTGCCCCCTTGTCCATATCAACCTGATTCTTAATTTTCCTCTTAAAACTCTCCATATAACAAGATGCCTTTACATACAAGGGTCTGCTGGCAGCACCATGTCAGTTACAAGCCATTTGGAATCCAATGGTAGATCCACATGGCCCTACCACGGATGTTTTATCAAACACCTCCCCAGCACTGCTCTAGACCACTACTCAGCAGTCTCCAACTTACTGGCATCTCTGTTCTACACCATTTTCATGAAACTCAGTAAATCAAGGCACTGTCTGGTATACTCATGATCAGCAATAGGACATCCAATGTTTCTCCAGTGCCACCTGGTCATAGGAATTTCAAAAATTTCATGGTATTTATCTAGCCATTTTTCAAGCATGAAGTTGGAGGCACTGTGGGTTTCAATTTATTCAGCAAACATTAAATGGTGAGGAAGGTCATTTCAATGAAATCTCTGGAGAAATCTCACAGGCAAGGCTTCCCAAAGAATGGACAAAAGGTCACATTAGGCCAGGCCCATTGAGGTCTACAATGTGAGGTGCATGTGTGTTTTGACTCTCAACTATGGATGCCATTTCTTTAAGAATAAAATCATGTGATATGCTTGCTGAGATTCCCAGGCCTCTGTGGAAATCTACCCGGGGCCTAGGTCTCAGTTTCCAAGAGCGACTTTCATGCGTGGCCTCTTAAAATCCCAACAAAATTCATAGCAATTCTTCTCTGAGTTCAGTTCCAAAACCCAGTGTTTAAGGGGAATCACACCAGAGTTCAAGCCCACGTGGAACCAGTCATTTTTTCCAATGCCACACAAATGACCAACATTAAAACCAAAACACTCCCACATGGCCCTCACCTTATTCCATATAGTCAATCATCTTAACATCTGGCTGGAGGTTTCCATGAGGGGTGCAGCCCAAGACAGTGTCCAAAATCAGCTCGTTTGCCCCTCATTTGCCTAAAGTCAGGGTAGCCTGGACACCGTTGCTGTGAACCAGGAGTGAACAAATAAGCCTGCCGTTAATACTTCTATGTTTCTCCAATTTGAGGGCTACTGATTTTAGGTATCGATTCTTTAGGTGATTTAGAGTCATGCGAAAACACAAGCACCTCTGCAGGGCTTTGAAGAACTCATTTGACTCACAGAATCCCTATTCTCATTTGTTGGAGTGCAGGAACCTAACAGAGGAAGGCAAGAGTCTTCATCCACAATGAATGATATTTTTTGCCATTTTGGTTTTGGAAGCTCACATGGGATCATTCTTAAGATCCATCAGGTGCTGAGAATCTAAGTCACAGCCACACACAGGACCAAGAGGCTGATAAAGACACATCCCTTTCCAAAGCAATTAAGCAAAGAACCACAGGTGAGGCCCATTCATTTCCATTTGAAAACTGTTTTCTTCAGGCTTCACAAAGGGGTGGCCTGAGGCAAAGACCTTCCTGACATTCAGTGCAACACAACAATAAGTAAGCAAAAAGCCCAAAGCAGTGTTTCTGCACTGAGACTTTCCTGGTCACACTGAAATCTGAGATTTCTGAGATGCTCGCCATTCTCTTCAACTATCCTTTACATGGCCATGTCACAGAGCTTGGAGGTGGTACATATTTTGGACACAAATCCCTGAGCCCATTCTGGAGAGTGGCCAGAATTCAGGAAGAAAACAACAACTTAGAAAGATAGCAGGTGTTGCACATCGATAAGACAAGCTGCAGTCCATTCATATATTGGGCAGTGTGAATTATAGGGAAGATTTATTCTAGACAGGACACATCCATTAATGCATTCTCTTTTCTAATGTCTACAACAACGGACACAGTGGGATACACATAAACAGAAACACTCGCCTTGTCAAATGACTTACTAGAAACTGTCTGCTCCAAACCAAACAAACCGCCTTTTCGATCTATTCTCAGAACATGAGACAAAACAACAAACCCACACCCACTCCCACAAAGGCACCTCCTTCCCCCAAGTAGGTCTGTGACTATCCGGAGTGTCCTCTGACTGGTGGGCCATACTATGTTCCCCCGAAATGGCCTGTCATCTCTCAGATCTTGTTTCCTTGACCAACTCTGTGAAGATGTCAGGAAAAAGTGGTTAGCCACTACCTGTTTTCTCAGGAAAGGTCCATCTTCAGAGCTCTCCTGGCATTTGGCCATCCTCACATCATTAGGTACCAAGAAAACTGACTCTGTCCTTGGTAAATCCAAAAAAAGGGAGCCCACTGGGCCTGGGACTGGGACTGCCTCTGGGTGCCTGGCTTCTTGGATACAAAGTTCAGAGAGTTCCATCACCAAGGAAATGAGGTATGTCACATTCTTTGGAACTGAATGAGGTCACTGCCTTGGCAACCACTTTGTCCTAACAGTTGCTTCCAAGGGTTACATAAGATGGAGGTTTCCCCTACTTCCTGTGACACTTTCATAAGGTAGAATGTATATCAACCATTGGCACCCGGGAACAGCTCTCCACTCAGGCCTGGATTGTTCCACCTTGTCTACAATAAGAAGAGAGAGGCAGATTCAGACACATCCCTTCATCCTTACCAGGTTGTTTGCCATGGAAGATGACTTTTGCTCTCTCAGGTGCTTCATACCTGCCTACAACTTCTCCAGGTATCATTTGTGCATGGACATTTGAGGTTCTCATCTGGTGGAAGATCCCCAACTTTCCTGTATTGTAAGAACCCCTCTGTCCCTGCTCTTCTGTAAAATGATTGAGGGAACAGTGTATACTTGGGGTTAAAAACAGGTTTGATTTAGTGACGAATGATTCTGTGCGATGAATAATGGGATTGGGAACCTGCAATATTTACAAGAATATAGAGGTGAAATATAAGTATGAAAAAAGAAATCTAGGTATGCTTTGAAGCCCAGAAGGGTTTTGCCCTTGATTGGGATACTTAGCTTTGAATTATGTTCTGCAAAGATGTCTCAGATAATTTGATATACAATGGCATAGGACCTTGTACATTGGATGATTGAATTTAGAAGAGAACATCCAGTCAAAAAGGGATATTCAGTAGGATTAGGAAGATAGTCGGTAGGTTTAGGAAGACGAGTGAGTATAGGATTTGGACCAAAAGTTCTTTACCAATAGACTTTTGGTTATAGAGTGAATGTAAATGTCAGCACATATGAAGAGTCAGACACTATGTTGAACTGGGGAAAATATGTAGAAAAGCAGATATCAATGGAAACATTACGAAATCAGGCAAAGTATAAAGTGAGGGATAGAATTAGACATTTTCAACAGGGTTGAGTTTCAATATATAAATTAGGAAAAAACAAATATGTAGTCACCAATAGGAGTGACAATTGACAGCATTAGGCAACCTGGACATGGATGTTTTTAGAAATCCATGTTCACTTTCCATTTAGGCTTTGGTACAATCATAAGTGTGACCGTTCCATTTTTTTTCCAGAATATTACTGTGATAATGAGGTCACATGAGTATTTCTTTCACCATTTCTGGGAGCAATATATTGAAGATGTAAAATTAGAATCGGGGGTACAAATAGGTGTACCCTGTTTCTATGAACATAGAGAAAAACCACGAATAGACCATACTGTGAATAAATAATATAACTTTTTTGAACTTTAAATAATGAATTGAACTGATATCTGAAAAATGAAAGGAAATGGTATATTGATATACAATCATTCATTCCAACCAGTTATATATCTAATGGAAATATTAGTGTTTTGGTTTATCATGAAGAGTGTGTGAGTTTTGCTTCAAAATGATTATGGAAATTCAAAATAATGTGTTTGGAAAGAAGTCTCATGAAAAGACCAGTCAAGAAACCCTGACAATACATGTGTTCTAAAGCAAGAAGTGATTAATGTTGAAACAAATGCCTATTAATTTGTGAACTTTGGATAAAATGTATATCCTATGATGTGCAAAAACTGAAGAAACAATAATGTACCAGTGTCGAATACAAATGAATGACAAATTACATATCATGTCCCATAGGAGTCTACTTGCATTGATGTTAGACTGGGTCAGATACTGTAGAATAATTAGGATTTGTATGCACCCTTCACTGAAGTTAGTAGTCAGTGCTAGGAAACAAATATGTATTTCAGGTGGATGAATATTTCTGATTATAATCTTGTGAAAAGTTGATTATAAATCAACATACATGAACATGAATGAATTTAGAAAGTGTATACTAGACACATATATTTCATATTTGGAAAACTTTGGAGAGTATATCTATATCTATATCTATATCTATACACACACACACACACACACACACACACACACACACACACAACACTCACAGACATTAAAAGTACCAATATAAATGCCAATCGAAATTCATCAGTAAATATATATCATCCACAGATGCAAAAATATTTATGTTACTGAACATGAGTTTATGTATAATGTTGTTCTTCTAGGACGCTCTCTTATAGGTTGAATTTTCATTTCCAACAGCATTTAGGAGGAGTGAACACTTCTCACAATTTGTATCTGCCAAGACATCCACCTTACAAAAATGTACGTGTGATACCTGGTAGGATTCTATATATGCATATAAATATACATGTGTGAATAGGCTACAGAAATTGGAAACAAGTATTCACATATTTGTTAAGTTTAAAAACACATTCATAATATTTCAATTAAAATTTGACTAGATGTATAACTCCTACCTTATATAATGCAAATGTCAAGTCCAACTATAGAACATGTCTTCTCTGAAGTGCTTGTATTTCTATTGTGTTGGGTTAATTTTTCCCATTATATTAGGATGAATAGTCTGAGTCTACTAGGTATGGGTTAGTGTCAGGGATTCAGTACTTCGAATGAAAAATTGGAAAATGAATCCAATGTGTATGTAAATATATGCTGCACAAATATCCTCCCGCTCTCATCCAAAACAATGCCTTGACATGACCTTCACCCCAAGTAAGACACAATTAGAGGAGAAGAGTTACACAATCAGTGAATACATATCTGGAATGGAAAATGCTCAGGAGTTCACAACCTTGGAGGTGGTTTAGGAGTTTCCAAAAGTAAGGGACATGGTAAACACTCCACAAACATGTAACTCTGCTGGCCTAAAAACTTTTTGAGAAACTGCCTCTGAGCTTCCACACTTGAAATATATGTTGTTTTCATGAGATTTGGCTTCCTATGTAGTGAGACCATCAAAGCTGGGTCTGCATCTATGTGACCTGGAGGACATGGTTTCTTATTTTCCAATGAACAATATGAAGCAGTGCTGAATCCTCTCTTTATAGGTAAACTGAGGCCACTGGGGACTAAGTGTCTCCCCGTCTCCCCGTGTGGACTGTGAAGCCATTTGGTCCTCCTCCACTTTTTGTGGTTTTTAGGCTGCTGCACTGTGAGTTTGGTATTTGTTTCACGAAATACTAGCAGCTAAACTGGGACACAGTGCTGGAGGGAGTTCTGTCACGTGTGGTGGGTCAGGGTCTGCAAGAGAATGTACCAACTAGGCTTCTATCTCTCACAGGTTGCCCCATTGCCCCCTTGTCCATATCAACCTGATTCTTAATTTTCCTCTTAAAACTCTCCATATAACAAGATGCCTTTACATACAAGGGTCTGCTGGCAGCACCATGTCAGTTACAAGCCATTTGGAATCCAATGGTAGATCCACATGGCCCTACCACGGATGTTTTATCAAACACCTCCCCAGCACTGCTCTAGACCACTACTCAGCAGGCTCCAACTTACTGGCATCTCTGTTCTACACCATTTTCATGAAACTCAGTAAATCAAGGCACTGTCTGGTATACTCATGATCAGCAATAGGACATCCAATGTTTCTCCAGTGCCACCTGGTCATAGGAATTTCAAAAATTTCATGGTATTTATCTAGCCATTTTTCAAGCATGAAGTTGGAGGCACTGTGGGTTTCAATTTATTCAGCAAACATTAAATGGTGAGGAAGCTCATTTCAATGAAATCTCTGGAGAAATCTCACAGGCAAGGCTTCCCAAAGAATGGACAAAAGGTCACATTAGGCCAGGCCCATTGAGGTCTACAATGTGAGGTGCATGTGTGTTTTGACTCTCAACTATGGATGCCATTTCTTTAAGAATAAAATCATGTGATATGCTTGCTGAGATTCCCAGGCCTCTGTGGAAATCTACCCGGGGCCTAGGTCTCAGTTTCCAAGAGCGACTTTCATGCGTGGCCTCTTAAAATCCCAACAAAATTCATAGCAATTCTTCTCTGAGTTCAGTTCCAAAACCCAGTGTTTAAGGGAATCACACCAGAGTTCAAGCCCACGTGGAACCAGTCATTTTTTCCAATGCCACACAAATGACCAACATTAAAACCAAAACACTCCCACATGGCCCTCACCTTATTCCATATAGTCAATCATCTTAACATCTGGCTGGAGGTTTCCATGAGGGGTGCAGCCCAAGACAGTGTCCAAAATCAGCTCGTTTGCCCCTCATTTGCCTAAAGTCAGGGTAGCCTGGACACCGTTGCTGTGAACCAGGAGTGAACAAATAAGCCTGCCGTTAATACTTCTATGTTTCTCCAATTTGAGGGCTACTGATTTTAGGTATCGATTCTTTAGGTGATTTAGAGTCATGCGAAAACACAAGCACCTCTGCAGGGCTTTGAAGAACTCATTTGACTCACAGAATCCCTATTCTCATTTGTTGGAGTGCAGGAACCTAACAGAGGAAGGCAAGAGTCTTCATCCACAATGAATGATATTTTTTGCCATTTTGGTTTTGGAAGCTCACATGGGATCATTCTTAAGATCCATCAGGTGCTGAGAATCTAAGTCACAGCCACACACAGGACCAAGAGGCTGATAAAGACACATCCCTTTCCAAAGCAATTAAGCAAAGAACCACAGGTGAGGCCCATTCATTTCCATTTGAAACTGTTTTCTTCAGGCTTCACAAAGGGGTGGCCTGAGGCAAAGACCTTCCTGACATTCAGTGCAACACAACAATAAGTAAGCAAAAAGCCCAAAGCAGTGTTTCTGCACTGAGACTTTCCTGGTCACACTGAAATCTGAGATTTCTGAGATGCTCGCCATTCTCTTCAACTATCCTTTACATGGCCATGTCACAGAGCTTGGAGGTGGTACATATTTTGGACACAAATCCCTGAGCCCATTCTGGAGAGTGGCCAGAATTCAGGAAGAAAACAACAACTTAGAAAGATAGCAGGTGTTGCACATCGATAAGACAAGCTGCAGTCCATTCATATATTGGCAGTGTGAATTATAGGGAAGATTTATACTAGACAGGACACATCCATTAATGCATTCTCTTTTCTAATGTCTACAACAACGGACACAGTGGGATACACATAAACAGAAACACTCGCCTTGTCAAATGACTTACTAGAAACTGTCTGCTCCAAACCAAACAAACCGCCTTTTCGATCTATTCTCAGAACATGAGACAAAACAACAAACCCACACCCACTCCCACAAAGGCACCTCCTTCCCCCAAGTAGGTCTGTGACTATCCGGAGTGTCCTCTGACTGGTGGGCCATACTATGTTCCCCCGAAATGGCCTGTCATCTCTCAGATCTTGTTTCCTTGACCAACTCTGTGAAGATGTCAGGAAAAAGTGGTTAGCCACTACCTGTTTTCTCAGGAAAGGTCCATCTTCAGAGCTCTCCTGGCATTTGGCCATCCTCACATCATTAGGTACCAAGAAAACTGACTCTGTCCTTGGTAAATCCAAAAAAGGGAGCCCACTGGGCCTGGGACTGGGACTGCCTCTGGGTGCCTGGCTTCTTGGATACAAAGTTCAGAGAGTTCCATCACCAAGGAAATGAGGTATGTCACATTCTTTGGAACTGAATGAGGTCACTGCCTTGGCAACCACTTTGTCCTAACAGTTGCTTCCAAGGGTTACATAAGATGGAGGTTTCCCCTACTTCCTGTGACACTTTCATAAGGTAGAATGTATATCAACCATTGGCACCCGGGAACAGCTCTCCACTCAGGCCTGGATTGTTCCACCTTGTCTACAATAAGAAGAGAGAGGCAGATTCAGACACATCCCTTCATCCTGACCAGGTTGTTTGCCATGGAAGATGACTTTTGCTCTCTCAGGTGCTTCATACCTGCCTACAACTTCTCCAGGTATCATTTGTGCATGGACATTTGAGGTTCTCATCTGGTGGAAGATCCCCACTTTCCTGTATTGTAAGAACCCCTCTGTCCCTGCTCTTCTGTAAAATGATTGAGGGAACAGTGTATACTTGGGGGTTAAAACAGGTTTGATTTAGTGACGAATGATTCTGTGCGATGAATAATGGGATTGGGAACCTGCAATATTTACAAGAATATAGAGGTGAAATATAAGTATGAAAAAAGAAATCTAGGTATGCTTTGAAGCCCAGAAGGGTTTTGCCCTTGATTGGGATACTTAGCTTTGAATTATGTTCTGCAAAGATGTCTCAGATAATTTGATATACAATGGCATAGGACCTTGTACATTGGATGATTGAATTTAGAAGAGAACATCCAGTCAAAAAGGGATATTCAGTAGGATTAGGAAGATAGTCGGTAGGTTTAGGAAGACGAGTGAGTATAGGATTTGGACCAAAAGTTCTTTACCAATAGACTTTTGGTTATAGAGTGAATGTAAATGTCAGCACATATGAAGAGTCAGACACTATGTTGAACTGGGGAAAATATGTAGAAAAGCAGATATCAATGGAAACATTACGAAATCAGGCAAAGTATAAAGTGAGGGATAGAATTAGACATTTTCAACAGGGTTGAGTTTCAATATATAAATTAGGAAAAAACAAATATGTAGTCACCAATAGGAGTGACAATTGACAGCATTAGGCAACCTGGACATGGATGTTTTTAGAAATCCATGTTCACTTTCCATTTAGGCTTTGGTACAATCATAAGTGTGACCGTTCCATTTTTTTTCCAGAATATTACTGTGATAATGAGGTCACATGAGTATTTCTTTCACCATTCTGGGAGCAATATATTGAAGATGTAAAATTAGAATCGGGGGTACAAATAGGTGTACCCTGTTTCTATGAACATAGAGAAAAACCACGAATAGACCATACTGTGAATAAATAATATAACTTTTTGAACTTTAAATAATGAATTGAACTGATATCTGAAAAATGAAAGGAAATGGTATATTGATATACAATCATTCATTCCAACCAGTTATATATCTAATGGAAATATTAGTGTTTTGGTTATCATGAAGAGTGTGTGAGTTTTGCTTCAAAATGATTATGGAAATTCAAAATAATGTGTTTGGAAAGAAGTCTCATGAAAAGACCAGTCAAGAAACCCTGACAATACATGTGTTCTAAAGCAAGAAGTGATTAATGTTGAAACAAATGCCTATTAATTTGTGAACTTTGGATAAAATGTATATCCTATGATGTGCAAAAACTGAAGAAACAATAATGTACCAGTGTCGAATACAAATGAATGACAAATTACATATCATGTCCCATAGGAGTCTACTTGCATTGATGTTAGACTGGGTCAGATACTGTAGAATAATTAGGATTTGTATGCACCCTTCACTGAAGTTAGTAGTCAGTGCTAGGAAACAAATATGTATTCAGGTGGATGAATATTTCTGATTATAATCTTGTGAAAAGTTGATT